>NC_080541.1:125203463-125503463 GCF_028640845.1 Ahaetulla prasina
TGTACATACATAGTCTATTTGTAGTCTACTGGAACTCTGGAAGCACAGAAAAGAGCAACAAAGATGATTCAGAGTGGAGGCTAAAACATATGAAGAACAGTTGCAGGAATTGGGTATGTTTAACCTAGTGAAAAGAAGGACTAGGGGTAACATGATAGCAGTATTCCAATATTTGATGGGCTGCCACAAAGTAGAGGGGATCAACCTATTTTCCAAAGCAACAGGAGGCAAAACAAGAAACAATGATTGGAAACTAATCAAGAAGAAAAGAAACCTAGAACTAAAGAGAAATTCCCTAACAGTGACAACAATTAATCAGTGGAATGCCTAGCCTTCAGAAGTTGTGGGTGCTCCATCACTAGAGGCTTTTAAGAAAAGACTGGACAGCCACTTGAGAATCTTCTGCTTGAGCAGGGGGTTGGACTAGAAGTTCTCCAGAATCTCTCCCAATTCTGTTATTGTGTTAATTTATTTCATAGGGCTTAGTTGTAGATAGTAAAAAGTTAAATTTTCTTGATGAAAAAAAAATCTAAGCGTATGTAGCAGTTAGTTGGTAGGATTTTGATATAAAGAAATGCTTATATGTGGATTGCAGTGTTATATTTTACGCTCAGGAAAATAAATTTCTGTGAATTAGGCTTTGGGTAATAAGGGGTGAAAGTGATTTTTATTTTCTGAACCCTTTTCAAAGAGAAATGTCAAACAATCAGGAGTTATAGAAGTATCAGACAGATACCGTATTTTTCGCACTATAAGACACACTTTACTCCCCCCAAAAAGTGGGTGGAAATGTCTGTGCATTTTATATAGTGAATATTGCGGTGGGTGGGAAGGGGGTTGGTGCAGAGGCATTTATTTATTTATTTATTTATTTATTTAATCACATTTTTATACTGCCCTATCTCCCAAGGGACTCAGGGCGGTTTACAGCCTATTAAAAACACAAATATAAATACAAAATAAAACACTAATTAAAAAACTTATTAAATAAGGCTGAATTAAAATTTATAATTAAAATAATAAAACCCCATTAAAACTACATTAAATTAAAATCCTAGCCCAGTCCTGTGCAAATAAATAGATGTGTCTTAATTTGCTGCCGCCTTTCACCACTGCTGCCATTCACTGCTGCTGGAGCCTTTGCTGCTGAGCAGCTGATCAGTGGTTGGATTGGCCTCCCGGAATACCGCTGACCAGCTGTTCTAGGCACCAGGTATTGCCACCACTCGCCGGCAAATGGTGGCGATTAGTGGGAAACAGAGGCGGTGGTGATAGGGAGGAGCAGCTGTGATCCCTGGTGGTGGCCTAGGATAGCTGATTGGCGATATTCCAGGGGTCTGATCCAGCTACCAATCAACTGCTTGGCAGCGAAGGCTCGAGCATTCCCCACCGGCAGCAGCTCAGCTCAGTTGACCAGTGGTGGGCGCAATGAAGAGGAGCCCTGACGAGCCACATGCTGGGGCTGCAATAACGTTCTGAAGCTGACTAGGCTGTTTGCTGTTAGGATGCTAGCCAGATGAATACCAGATGGATGCTTGGAGGCAGAGGCAGATTTTTTTTGTTTTCCTCCTCTAAAGCTAATATGCATTGTATGTCTGGTGTGTATTATGGTGCGAAAAATACGGTACATTTTAATTATATCATTTAAAGTTATATGTTTACAAGATTCTTAACTGGACACACTTGCATTTTTCATTATGAATTAATTATCCCCATCCATATTGTAGTTAAATGAACTACACTCCCCCCCCCAACATCATCTTGTAGGGGGAAAATACCCATCAAAAGACAACTGGATTTTCTTTATTTCAGCATCCATCTGTGCTATAAAATACTGGCTGATGACCTGCTCCTTTGGGGGAAGAGCAACATGATCTGTGTTATTTATGTTGAGCTTACTTAATATAATATATAAACATATTCTGTATTTTCATTCCATAGAAAAATTGGCAGAAGCTCAGCGCAGATTTGCTACACTACAGAATGAATTGCAATCAACTTTGGATGCACAAAAGGAAACCAGTGGTCTTACTACCCTGCGGCAACGTAAAAAGCCAGTCTTCCATCTGTCTCATGAGGAACGTGTTCAGCATAGGAACATCAAAGACCTGAAACTGGCCTTCAGTGAGTTCTACCTCAGCCTCATCCTACTGCAGAATTATCAGGTATTGATCATATCATTAAAGGATGTTTCCAGTGATTAAGGTGGGATTAAACTTCATTAGAGTGAGATTTGCAACCAGATTCCCTTTATCTGATTCATCATATAGCTATTGGTTAAGATTCAATTAGTGCAGATACCTATATGGTTATGAATGAGATACAGTTTTATATGAAGAGCTTGGGCCCACAATTAATTTTCAAGATACCATTTCACTCTTTAGATCAGTTCAGAAACGTTTTCACTTTTCTGCTTTAAATTTACTAATGACTAGTAAAATCTTGTTTCCCACGAACATTTGAAAAACTAGGTATTAGGCTAATTTTGCAGTTGCTATCTGGAGTAATACAAAACATGTTAAAGATATTTATTTATTTATTTATTTATTTACATTTATATCCCGCCCTTCTCCGAAGACTCAGGGCGGCTTACAGTGTGTAAGGCAATAGTCTCATTCTATTTGTATATTTACAAAGTCAACTTATTAGATAGATGCATCTTCTTGGCCATAGGTTGCCACATTCTGATGTAGAATGTGGCAACCTGTCCATTGACACAATAACATTGAGCTGGGTTACAATGCACATGAAAATCTTCTTCTTGCAGATAATGGAATACCTCTTCCTATCAATGGTAGTTATAGTCCCTAGTGCAAACTAAAAATTTCTTTGAACTAAAGAGATTGGGTCGCTATCAGTAGACCATCATTTATATAATTAGTTAATTTGTCCTTTATCCTCTAGCACTACAGGTAGTCCTTGACTTACAACAGTTCATTTAGTGACTGTTCGAAATTACAATGGCACTGACAAAAGTGTCTTATGACTGTTTTTCACACTTACAACCATTGCAGCATCCCCATGGTCACATGATCAAAATTTAGATGCTTAACAACTGGTTCATATTTATGACATTTGCAGTGTCCCGCGGTGTCCCAGGGTTATGTGATCATCTTTTATGACCTTCTGACAAGCAAAGTCAGTAGGGAAGCCAGATTCACTTAACAACTGTATTACTAATTTAACAACTGCAGTGATTTCACTTAACAGCTGTGTCAAAACTCACTTCGCAAATGTTTCACTTAGCAACAAAAATTTGGAGTCAGTTGTGGTCATAAATCGAGGACTGCCTGTAGTTATTTGACAAAAGGGGGGAAAAATAATCCAAATATTCTAGGGGGAGAGAGGGTTGAGGAGAAGCTCTCTGATGTTTTATCTCTGGTAATATTCCATGCTACATGGATTGTTTGGGAAACAGTTACCTTTTTCATTTCTCTTCTCATTGAAGTCCTGCAGTTTAATATCCTTTATGATTAACTCCTTATTGCTCAAAATATACAGTTGGAATAGAAAGATTTTAGCAAGAATTCAACAGTGCAATGTGGTATTAGACTTGTCAAACCTTTCGTGTCGCTGAGATTTGTCAGAAGTTGTTATTCCCAGAGCAATCAATGTTATTCAACCCAGAAATAAAAACCTAAGCCTGAAATTGTCACTTCATTTTTTCCCCCCCATTTAGGCTTGTGAACGAGGTATAGCTCTCGTGGGAGATTGCTGGGTTTCTTCAAGAGAGAATAATTAAAATTTCTTATTAAAGATAATATATATCATTAATATATTAGTTTCCTCTTCCCATCTCCAAATTGTTTCCTTGCTTTTCTATCCTACTGAGCTCCATTATGAAATCACTCCAGGCATGATTTAATTGAAAATAATTTCTGTAGAGCTGCTGTAACTCTTCCCATAGGCATCATATTTTGGTTCTGTTCTTTGTTTTGTTTCAGAGTTGGAAATGAAATTACCAACTAGCCTAAATGAGATCATTTTCCAAATAATATTATCTTTTGGATGTTCAGTTTATAAGGAAGCTTTTCCCTCTTATTTTATATGATTTTCCCCTTTTTTAAAAAAAAAATAGGTTGATTTTGAATATATATTTTACTTTAGTATAAAACTTTTGTTTTTAAACCAGGTTAGGTTTCTTTTTTAACATATATTAGCCTATAATAATGATACAGTGATACAGTTTTACTGTTACTATATATAATGCCTCAAACTATTGAGTTTTTCTTAAATTCAGTTGCACTGTTTTTAAAAATTAAATAAATATAAATACACATTCATATACTCAGTGTTATGTTTAAAATAATTTACACCTTTAAAATAAATCACACTTTTACCTGGTGATTAAATGTAATATAATGTGCCATAGGCTTAAAATAACAACAGTGCTTTTGCTAAGTCCCATGTATTACAATGAATTAAAGCAAGTAAAGATTTCCTTATCCTTAATTTTTAATTCTTTATTTGCTTTTTTTTGATAACCCAACAACTTCCTTCTTTAAATATTCAATTTCTCTGATAATTATTCCCAGGAATGGCACTTTATATGCCAGGTGTTCAAAAATGTGTTCGGCAGTGAATTGGGAATGTTGACATGTTTCTAATCCTCTGTTTTTGTCTGTATGAAGTATGGAGTTGCTATTAGTGATTACAATCAATTTTATGCATTATTATGTATAAAACTGAAGGACAACAATGTAGATTACAATCAGACTTTAGCTCTGGCATTTTAATTTAAACATGCAATTTACAAAAGGTTACTCTTGTAGCAGCAATCTTTTATGAGGGAATATATGATTTTTCAAAGCTCGCTTTGTTAATTTTGAAGAAAAAAAGACTAGCTTTATTATGGAAAGAAAAATGTAAAATATGTTTCTCTAAAAGAAGGAAAAGATTTTATAGTTTCTTCCTCTAGGTGATTTATTTCCCTTCCCAATTCCCTAATATCAAACAAAAAGGTAATATGTGCAGAAACCAAACAAATAACATGGTTTGTTTTATCTTTATCTTTAGAATCTAAATTTCACAGGGTTCCGTAAGATTTTGAAGAAACATGATAAGATCCTGGAGACACCACGAGGTGCTGACTGGAGAGTGGCTCATGTTGAAGTGGCTCCTTTCTATACTTGCAAGAAAATCACTCAGCTCATCTCTGAAACAGAGGTATAGTCAACTACGTAAGGGATGGTTCTAGATTAATCTCCTCTTCCAAAATGGGCTAGCATTGGTTCATGTTACATTATTTCTAGAAATGAACTGCCTAGAGCATTACTGACTACTTTTGTTTCCACCTAAACAATTTTGTTTTCAAATAAAATCTCCTAGAAAACACTCAAATCAATCAATTCCAGTATGTTATTTGGGAGCTGGGTTGTTTCAGTGCTAATATGGCAGGTTTATAATTGTGTAGAAATTAAAATCCTACTAAGTAAAGTCATTTTTGATACAAGTAGTATTTGTATACCAGTACAAGTAGTGATAGACTTATAATCATTTGTTCTGTTCAAAGTTTTAGCACTGCTGAACGTGATCAAACTTTGGGCACTTGGCACACTTACAACCACAGGGGCACTTCAATTTCCCCCAATGCCTGTCTCTTCCATTGGTATTTTCTTGCCTTCCCCTGCAGTCTGCAGCCCTTGATGCCCTAGCTGAGCTTTGCCATCTTCTTGCTCCTGCTGCTGCCCAAGCATACCAGGTCTGGCCCTGGGAAGGCAGCTGCTAGCTGCATGAGGGTTTTTTCCCCAGGCCGTGCATGGCAGTTTCCTAGTGATACCTGGAGAAAGTGTGGCCAACAGCTGCCTCAAAAAGGGACAGACCAGGCACGCTTCATTGGCAGAAGGAAGGAGAAGATGGCAACGCTAAGCTAGGGCATGGAGTACAGGGTAAAGGGGGAGATTATCAATGGCTGAGACTGGGCTGCAGCTTCCCTGGGACGAGAGACCCTTTGTGCTATGCTGTTGGAACTGGGCTTCGTGTTTCTTGCAGCCCCAGAGTCGGAGGACCCCACAAAATCCTTTTGATGACAGGGATGAAGCTGGGTTTCATGCTGCACTGAGGCCTGGCCTTCTTCCAGCCCCAGTGCTGCAGCGTAATGCCCAGCTACCTTTGAACCACACTGTTGTAGCTGGGCATTGTGCTGTAGCTCAGGGGCTTCTTGCAACCCGAGAGCTGTAATGCATGCCAAAAAACACCTGAGCTCCAGTATGTCCATTCCCCAGTACTCCTACATATTATATACATATTATATACATGCTTTTGTGTCTCGTCCGATCTCACCACAGCCGGGGCCTTCTTATCTGCTTCCGAACACGGAGGAATGTCCTAGTATGCTTCCAGCCCCCAGCTCTGGCTCCATGCCCAGGCAAACGGAGCAACTAGACCCCTCCCCCTCCTCCCCAGCATGTGAGCCTGAGGAAGGTCAATTACCAACAGCTGCAGACTGGAGTGACCTTCCGCCGCGAGCTTAAAACACACTTATTTATTTGCGCAGGACTGAGTTAGATTTTAAATTTACGGGTTTTAAACTGGGTTTTATTTTTTATATTTTTAAATATTTGGCGTTTAGAATAAGTTTTTTAATTGTTTTTTACTCTGTATTTATGTGTTTTTAAGTGCCTGTTAACCGCCCTGAGTCCCTCGGGAGATAGGGCGGTATATAAATATGATTAAATAAATAAATAAATAAATAAATAATACCCTCGCGTCAGAATACTTGATAGACGGAGGCAACAGAAGGAAGGGAGGGGCAGGCCTGGATAAGTGCTGAGTCATAGAGCCACACCCCATGGCCTATATAAAGGACCTGCTTTCTGGCATTCTCTGAGTCAGGCAAAGTCTAAACATATCTTGCTGAAGTCACTTTCTGGTCTCCTGCCTGCCCTGAGAACTTTGCTAGGACTTTGGCAGAGCTGCAGAGGCACGCCTGATTCGGATTTCCCTGACCCGGCCGTCAGCGGAGGAGTGGGACACGACACATGCGTATATAATCTGTACCTTCTATCCCTGGCCTCCTAAACTTGCACCACACTGCAGAACCCACCCTCCAACTTGTGCGTGGCCTGTGCCAGACCTTTCAATGCCTCCCCTACCCTTGTGGCACTCCCACACTCTTTACCTGAGAGACCCTCTTGTTTCCCACCCTGTGTATGTGGAGTTAGGCAGCTGGGCCTGCCAGGTTTGCCATAGCTAACAGTCACGTGACATTGCACTTTACAACCATATTCCTTAGTGATGGAAATTCCAATCCCAACTATGATTGTATGTCAAGGACCGCCTGTATATTTTTAAATAAGGAGTTGAACTTTTAGTACCTATTTCATGTTTTTTTTAAAACTATGTTATAACTTTTTATCTATTTTTTTTAGACAGTGGTAACCAATGAATTGGAAGATGGAGACCGACAGAAAGCCATGAAACGATTACGTGTCCCACCACTAGGGGCAGCACAGGTGATGGAAATAGAAGAAGTTCTTCACTATATTTTCTTGGATAAATGGACATCATTTAAGAGTTGGCATCAAGTTCACAACTTGAATTATCTTTTGCTTTTTTTCTTTGTAATTTTTCATTTTAAAAATCTTGGAAGTAGATAGTGCATTAATATGTAATGGCAGAATAGAAAGGATGTTAGAATAAAAAAGTTCATGTGTACTTCCAATTAATTATTTTATTTTCCTCTGCTGTTTATTCCATGAAAAGTCGTAGGCAAAGAGCTCTGTAAACAGCAACAGTAACAGAAAACAGAAGGTTTTATATAGCTAAGTCATTAGAGATCTTAGTCATTCATTTGAAGCAAAATATTCTTTTAGTCCATGGATTTTTTTTATGTCTGCTGAGGCCAATTGAGTGTCGTTCCTTTTCCAACACTGCTTCCTTTTTCCAGTCAGCATTGTCTTAATTACCTAACTGCTGCTTTGATTTTGATTAGACCCTGGCCCTAGCAGCTTTACAGCTGCAAAACAGCTTCTTTATTGAAAAAGCTTTTTCAGTAGTAGCATTGACCCAATCATGTCATGAGAGCTAAATAATTTTCTTGACATTATATCATTGTCATACTTTATCATCATCAATACTTGGCATCAAATGCTGTGTACAGCAGTGTTTGAATTTAAACAAATGATACCTGCCTCAAGCCAATTAGAACTGAGCATTACTTAATGCTTATTCCATTGATTCTGTGGATAAGCCGGCCACAGAAGAAACAACTGTTGATTATAGTTACTCCACTTGGTCTAGTGCAGGGGTGTCAAACTCACAGCCCGCAGGCCAAATGCGTCACATGCTGGCCTTGCCCCCACCCAGTTTAGTGAAGGGTTCCCGCTACGTCATGTGACGCTACTGTGACGATGCAAGTTTCACACCCCTGGCCTAGTGGATTAAGGGACCAGGCTAAAAATCAGGAGACTGAGTTCTAGTCCCATCTTAGACATGAAACCTAACTGAGTGACTTTGGGCCTGTTCCTCTTTCTCAGCCCAACTCACTTCACAGGGTTATTGTGGGGAAACTAGGAAGGGGAAGGAGTATTAGATATGTTTGCCACAATGACTTATTTATAACAAAGGTAAAGGCGGGATATAAATAAATGGCAATGAATAATAATTATATTCTTATTAATAACAATGGGGTACAACTAGGACTGTGCTAAGGCCCACACAACCTGACAATGTCTTGAACTATTTAATTCCCTCCCTGGTTTTATGAAAGTAGCTTTTTGACCATTATTAATGTATTGTTGCTTAAATCCACATATAATAGCTGTGCAGTGTTTTACAAAGCAAAATTATAACTCAAATCTTCTCAATATTTATTTGTACTTTGGAGCAAGTAAACAGCTTGCTCTAAAAGTATAAAAAGTATTTAAAAGTATTTCTAAAGGCTTCAGTATATCTCCCTAAATTGGACTTACCGGTATTTTCAGCCATAAAAATGTTGCCATTTTCTCCAATAATTGCATTTCTCTCTCTCACTGGAACAAGCAGCAGCTCAGACACAAACCTTAGAGAAAATTTACAGTGGAAGAAACGCATTAATCTCCTACATCTCCTTCCTCAATATTGCTTTGCCAGCAGGATAGTCATCCTTTTGAGTAAAAGTAAGATTCAGGAGATTTAGTCACATATCTTCACCATATTTAGTTTAGGTCTAAGATTTAACCTTCATTAATAAGCACAGTAGGAATATAAATTGGCAGAAAGGAATTCAGTCATTGGTTTGCCTGCAAACGGATATATCAGTAAGTTTGATAATGTCAGCACAATCTTTTAAAAACTGAGACAGATATTTAAAATAAAATCTTTTCTGTTCTCTCTACAGCCTGCACCAGCATGGACTACTTTCAGGGTCGGGTTATTCTGTGGAATATTCATTGTGCTGAATATCACTCTCATACTTTCAGGTTAGTTTTCAATAAGTAAACTTCACTTGGTTTCAGGATTGTGTGTGTGTGTGTAGTTTTAATATTACCATAGGACCATGATGGCGAACCTTGGCATGTGTGCCAGAGGTGGCACGCAGAGCCCTCTCTGTGGGCATGCGCACTGTCGCCAGCTCCCCTTCTGGTTTCTGGCATGCACATGCACGCTGGCAAGCTGATCTTCGTGCGTGCCAGAGCCCCGGAAACCCAAAGACTAGGTGGCCGGAGCGAGCATGCGCGCATGTTCCACTTTGGGCACTCAGTGCCGAAAAGGTTCGCCATCACTGCGATAGGATGAGTTTTAAATCAAGTCACTTCAAAATCTAAATAAAGGTATTAAGCTCACAATAATATTTTGAATAACCTTTTTTTTTCCAGTCAGAATTATTGACCCTGAAGAAACAATGAAACTGATTTATATTATAATATTCAGAAGTTTTTAAAACCTCAAATGTCAACTAGGCTTAAGCCAGGGAATCTCAAAACTTGCAATACTGTAACTTTTTAAAATGAATGTCACAATCCTCCGTGAATAAAGTGAATGCTGTTGTTGGGATCAGGGTTGCACAGAAAATAAATATAGAATATAGTTTTAATAATTAATAATTAAATAATAATATGTCAATTTAAACCAGCATAGAGCCTTATAAGTTTATTAATGTATAATGTATAACAATGTATAAAATCATATTTTTGATATTAATTTATTTTCACATAATTCCTGAAATCTCTCCTTTATTTATTTGATTTTGAAGATAGCTGTTCTTATTTACTAGAGCTGGGGGTGGGGGGGAGAGAAAAAGTTATCCTTGCCTTTAAATCAGTTTTTCTTCAGTGTTCGTAAATGCTATAGCAAACAGCATGTAAAATACTGGCAGACTGAAAGTTGCTTTTGGTGCTATTTTCCTATGGCAGCCACAATAAAATAAGTCAGCACTCAGTCTCACTTCCCATCACCTCTCTTCATCATGTCAGATGATTAGAGCTTTGCATAGAAGTCTAGCACCCTCCAGGCATGATTACTTCTCCTTTGAAAAGAAAACATAATGTGTTTTTAAAAATGCCCTCTGGAACTGCCACTGCTTTTGCATCAGGTATTATTTTTGCATTGAACTGGCAAGCCTCCTAAGACAACAGTCACAGAGGTAAAGAAGGCAGACACAAATAGAGGAAGAGATAGGATATAGGCAGGGCCATTCCAAGCAGGTGTGCAAGTTGTACATTGCCAAAGACATGGCAGGTGGGTGCCAGATGGATGTAGAAGTTATATTAATGAAAAGAGGAGGGGGAGCAGATTAATTCAACTTGTGCTCCCTGAATAGAAATAGGCTGGAAACCACAACGTTACGGGGACGGTGGCGGCGGCGACAAAAGAGTAACCCATGTTCCTCTGCCCCTTCCTAGGTTTTCCACATGCTTTGCAGTACCTTCACTGACATCATTAAGAGGCAGCAAAAAGGGTGGAATGGTGGATAGGGCCTCCTGCACAGGCTGTATAGCCCAGGCAATAGAGGAGACAGGGCTGCTGCGGGGTGGCAGAACATTTTTTGCACAAAGCTACCTCACAGGTTAGCAGCAATCCTGGGTAAAGGATGCAGATAAAGGGATCAATACAGAAATCGTGTATCTCTTTGCCATAAGGAGAGGTTAAGGAACAGGCAAGGAAAAAAGAAAGAATATATCAGAATTTTTTTCCTATAGGGTGAGAAATTCCTGCCCCCATTAATCACTTATGCAAATTATTAAACTGAATTGCATAAAAAAAAAATCTTTTCTCTCAAAAATGTGAGGAATAAAGCTTTCTGATGCCATTGAATTGTGGAGTAACAGAGTGGGCTTGCTCCTGGATTTCAATATGAAACTGTCACTCCATATATTACCACTGTACTCGGAACATGAACGTTCCAAAGCCTGCTAATGCAATTTTTAATGCATATAAATTTTTTATCACTATAGAATAATTAAAAAATAATATTCAAAAAAGTAAAGGAATTAGATGTTTAGTATAGTTTTCCTAAAGTAATAATTCAGTTTTTCAAATACCACATCTTCAATTTCCTGACTACAAATGGGCTTTTAAAATGTTTTTTTAAATTTATCTTTTCAAACTAGTGTCATTTGCTTATTTCAATTCTGGATGTCCTTAGAACCATCTGTGTGTTTGTATTTTATTGCTAATTTGAAAGTGGAAAAACACAAGTCTTTTGATGGCTGAGAGCATATTGTGGTATAAATGAAGGTTGCAATGTTGTAGCATAATTTCATTCCTAAACAGTTTTGTAAAATTTGATTGTAAATAGTGCATTGGGAGTGGCCTTTGGATCAATCCAGTGTAATGGTACAGTAAACTCTCAATTCAAATGATGGAGAGGTAATATTGATTAGGATCAAATGTTGTTAAAACATGATTGATATTTTGCCCGTATATAAAATGCATATAATATATGTTTTATATAGACAAATGTGTAAAGTTAGTGAACATTATCCACACTAATTTACCAAACAACAAGCTATTTCATTCCTTGGGGTAAAGTCTGTTGCCAAATTTTGTTTGTTCTATTTAAAATCTATGGGGCTAAGATCCACACAATCAAGGCTACAGTCATAGACATATTATAAAAATGACACAAAACAAAATAACCAGTATTGAAATAAGTGGATATAATTTATGTGAGATTCTGCAATTATCAGTTTTTTATATGGTTAAAGCAAATCCAGGAGACATCGACATACAGGTTTTTTGCAAAACTTAGTTATGAAACAATGGAATAAAATGTTCCTTCAGAAATGTGAATCTCCCTAAATCAGATCTTCAACAATACCTTAGAAGCTAATCTTGTTAACCTAAAGAGAATATTTGCATTCAGATGTTTGAGATCAAAGCAGATAACAGGACAGCCTACTGTTCTTAAAATATTTCTCTATTCTTTTGTTGTTTTGATGTACTGTACAAAATTTCTCAGATGGAAATAGTAGCATTTCTGTGGACAAATTAGTATTTTCAAAAAATCATCTAGCAGTACAGAGGATAATAGAAAGGAGTGAGTAGGGAAGCCCTTAGACCAGGGATGTCAAACTTGATTTCATTGAGGGCCGCATCAGGGTTGTATTTGACCTCGGAGTGGCCAGGGTAGGCGTGGCCAGCTCGATGTCACTCGTGTCAAGGGTTCCTGTGGTGGCCCAAGCATTCTGGCAGAGAAAATGGGCTCCTGAGCTCCGTTTTCAGGTGCGACAGCCTTCTGAAACTCTCACCCAGTGAAAAAGGAGCTGGGGAGGGATGCATGTGGCTCTCCTGAGCTCTGTTTTTGCTGGCAGAGGCACCGCAGGCCAGTCCTTCGTTGTTTCCAGGGCGGCCCCAGGGACCAGATCTAAGCACCTTGCGGGCCGAATCCGGCCCCCGGGGCCTTGAGTTTGATACTCCTGCCTTAGATCAATCTGTCTGGGCTCACTTCTAAAAAGTTGCATCTCAATAATGAAAACAGTCTATAAGGATCCACTGAAGAAGTGTAAGCTAAGTTGAGTTACCTTTGCAGTGAGCAAACTCATCTTTAGCAGAGGACAAAAATAGGCAGGCAGAGGAAAAATGTAAATAGCTTTCTTTGAAGTGAGAGGAGGGGAAGATTGTACTGTCTTTCTTCACAGACTGAATTTGGCAAATAGCCAGGAATCTTATCATCTAATTGGAAACTGTTGCTAGAACTTATTAATAAGACTTCCTGGAATATAAACCTTAGCAACAAACAAATAGGAGATGGAAGGTAGTTAGAAATGGAAAATACCTTTTCCCCTTAAAATACTATTGATTTTACCCAGGTTATAAAATTATAAAGCAATGAATTCATCAGAAAAGACTCCAGTCCTTGAGATTCTTCACCTAAAGCAGGGGTGTCCAAACTTGGTCCCTTTAAGACTTTTGGACTTCAACTCCCAGAGTCCCTCAGCCAGCAAAGCTGGCTGAGGAACTCTGGGAGTTGAAGTCCAAAAGTCTTAAAGGGACCAAGTTTGGACACCCCTGACCTAAAGGATTCTCCATAATAAATCCATTTATATGACACTTCCTGAGATACTGTAGGTAGTTTATAAAAAACCAAAAACCAAAAAACTTAAAACAATATATTAAAATTTAATATCCACATATAGCATTAGGAAAGTATAAAATCATCATTTGTTCATGAACTGTGTTAAAACTGGACATGTCCTAGACCAGCGTTCCCCAACCTTTCCAGGCTGGCGTGGCATGGGCGGTGGGGGGGAGAGTAGATGGTTTTGTGTGAAGGGCAGGAAATGCGTTTACACAGCTTTATTTGTGTGAGCAGCAGGTGCATGCACCCACTCCTCGCACAAATGGGGCTGCGCACGCACTCGTGTGTGCCGGTCTACCAGTCACGCATCCTGGTTGCAAATAGACCAAGCTGTGGTAGTGGGCCAGAGCCCACAGGTTGCGGGCTCTTTTCCTAGACAACTGCTCCCAATTATAGGGCACCATCTTCTCTACAAATGACCATCTTTCTTGATATTAACCAGGTGGGAACCCTCCTGTTCTTGGGAGCTGACAATACCTGCCTCTTCACCTCTTAATATCTCATGAAAAGATTCACAACATGCTGTCCTTGATTAACCTATATTGAACAGGCAGATTTGGCTTTAAACAGATGACCCCAGAAGTAGCAAGGGCCAACCAATAAGGGTTATTGTAAGTAATAACCAGATGTTGAATTGAACTTGACGGCCAATGGAGATATCCCTCAATATAGTATGTGTTATCCAGCTATAACTGATCTTGTCCATTAGCAACTGATCAACTGCATTTTTCAGCAGATGAGACTTTTTGTTTTAGGGCAGTCCCATTAGTTTGTAGCAGTGGTGGGTTTCAAATTTTTTTACTACCGGTTCTGTGGGTGTGGCTTGGTGGGCAGTGGCATGGCTTGATGGGCTTGGCTTGGTGGGCGTGGCAGGGGAAGGATATTGTAAAATCTCCATTCCCACCCCACTCCAGAGGAAGGATACTGCAAAATCTCCATTCCCTCCCCACTCCAGGGGAAGGTTACTGCAAAATCCCTATTTCTTCCCGATAAGCTGGGACTCGGGAGGCAGAGAATAGATGGGGGCGGGGCCAGGTCGGAATTTTTACTACCGGTTCTCCAGAACTGGTCAGAACCTGCTGAAACCCACCTCTGGTTTGTAGCTACCCAAAAGATAGAAAAGAGTATAAATCAATTTCATAATCCAGAACAGGGCACAGCTATTGTATCAGCCAATGCTTAGCAAAGGCTGTCCTGGTTATGGTTTCTGCCTTCTGATTTTTATCTACAAATTGCCTAAAAATACAGAATGGGCTGGCTGGTTTAAAATGATTAATGTTTACTATGACCCCTAACCCCAGATACTATATGTTTTAAGTACTATTTTGGTATCTGGCGCACAGAGGAGGCAAGGCAATGATAAAAGAGAAGTGGATGTAATAATCTGTTGGGTGGGTGAGAGAAGTTATTTTAGGTTATTTGTTTTTAGTTTAAAATCTGCTGAATCCATCTGAAACATGTTCTCTGCAGTGACTCTTTTTCAATAGATTTTCATTCTTTAACTTGTCAAAGTAGTTCCTAATTTTCTGCATCTGATATTTAGAGAAAACTTGTTAAGGGTTGTACATGCCTTGAAAATGTTTCTGGGGAAATGTTTAGAACCATTGGTAAATTCATGACCTCTCTGTTAGTCAGGGTTTGACAAGATGCTGCTCCTTTAAAGGATCTACTCATTAAAATTAATATAACTGTTTAAAAATTCTCATCTTTTTTCCAAGCTAATGCAGAAATCTAGAAATGGGCTGTTTTAATGAATAGCAGATACATACTGCCTAAGATCTTGAAGCACTTCTTCTGAATCATTTTTGAAGCTTGCATATTTTTTTCCTTTATTCACATCTTGTTTTGTTATTGACTAGATCATATATTCCATTTCTCTCTCTTCATTTTAGCAAGATGTCCATTTTACAAAACAATACTTCTGGGTCTTTATAGCTTTTTTGGTTCTGCATATTAAGTACGCCGGCATCCTCTGGGACTGATTCCCCCACTCACCCCCGTCCCTTTTACAATGATATGCATTCTAGCAGTTTCATGTAGGATTTGGGACAGAATGCTTTCCTTTTGATTTTTTGATCTGATCTAAATCATAATCACATAAACTATATAAGAATTTTGTCTGTGCCACAACTTGCCACTCATATTTAAAAATATTTGAAACTATCTATTTTACACTTTGCCTTTTTTAGCCTCTTGATTTATTTTTCTATCATGAGATTACCTTCCATATTTTGGTAGAATTGAAAGAAGATAGTGTATTCCTACTGTCAATTGCTAATTATGTCTGTCACTGTATTTGAAAAGCTGAAAGAGAGTCATTAGAAGAGAATTTGAAGTGTTCTCAGTTCTTTTGTTTTTTCTAATTTATAATCATCACCATACATACAGTACCCATGCTGCTAAATATTCCTTACCTTTCCAAGGCTGGAATTATGTTCATTTATCTTTCATGGAGTCTTAATTTAGTTGCCAATGTAGAGATATGTAGTTGCCAATGTAGAGATATAGAACTTCAAAATTTTCTGACTGAAGTAGTATTAAATGATTCAAGGTATAGCTTATGCCAGTCATAAGAAATCTACAATGGCACTAATTAATTCAGCTGTTTAGCAATCTTCTCACTTATACCTGCTTTTTTAAAAACTGAGAACAGTATAAAGACTGTTTTTCAGGGGCTCATGGAGAAATAAAAGCTTATAAAGAGAAATAGCAGAAGAATTTCTTTTACTTCTCTTGGAAACCAAATAAGTATATATGGAAAGTTGTCTTGCATAATTTAGTTCTGAAAAAAATCTCTAGGGTTCTTACGAATTAGATAGCAATCATGTGAGTGCTTGTTCAGAAGTAAATTTTTGATAAGCTCTATTACAAAAAATAGATAAGATGGAAAAGGAAAATAAAATAGCTTAAATGAATCTAGAGCAGGGGTGTCAAACTTGTAGTATCACATCATGTGATGTATCACGATTTCCCCCCTTTCCTAAAACGGGGTGGCGTGACCAGCACATGAAGCATCCAGCCCACGGGCATGAGATTGACACCCCTGACTAGAATAATTAGAGTTTAAATAAATTAAAAAACAAAGCTCCAAGAGTAGCTTTATTAGGTATACTCTACTATCCTTTTATTATCATACCTAAGATATAGAATACTATTTCTGGCAAGATGTGCGTTACAGTTATAAGCAAAGTTTTAAGAATTAAACTCCTGATACCCTCTAGATGTTTTGACTAACACAACTCCTTGCTATGGGCCACAATGGCTGGTAGTGATAGGAATTAGAGCCAACATAATATGCTCCACGTTGTCACATGATTTTCTGGAAAGTGTCCAAAATTGCCAAGTTAATTTTAGGGCAATTATCAAGTTATTTATTATATCTTTATTTCAGATATTTCCAGGAACTATAAGATACATAGTCATTGCCAGCTGACAAAAGCAGAACATTCTCTTGACAGAATAGCATTTTTAACTATTATCCCAAATACTTTGCCTTAGTTTACTTGCTAAGCTATGTACTTGTTCTTCGAAAAAAATTTTTTTAAAAAAAATCTTAGATTTTTCTGAGATCATGTTCTTTTTAACTCTTTTTTGTCCCAATAAATTCACATTATCACTTGTCCCTCCTGCATTGTTGCATTTGCTTTACTTTAAGTATATGCTTCACCTAGTAGTATCCTCCAGCTAAAAAAAATTCAGTCAATCACTAAATCACTTTGTATGGTATAGTTTTGTAATTAAATTATTGATATATTAACTAAATAAATTAGGGGCATTTAGCTATGAACCTCAGCATGTGTATTATTTTTAAATAATATAGTTGCTGTTATTATTGATGGCAATAAGTCCATATGAGATGTGTTGATAGATAGATAGATAGATAGATAGATAGATAGATAGATAGATAGATAGATAGAAAGAAATGGTATAAAAAAAAGGAGCAAACAGTTTTCTCTCTCATGTCACAACTTGAGGTCATCAAAGAAAAACAGATTATTAGGTAGAAATGCATATTGAGAGCCAATCTGGTTTACTGGTTAAGGCATGAGGTTAGAAACTGGGAGACTCTGAATTGTAGTCTCACTTTAGGCATGAAAGTCAGCTGGATGACTTTGGGCCAGTCACTCACTCTCAGCCCAATCTACTTCACAGGTTTGTTGTTGTGAGGAAAATAGGAGGAGGAATGAATATTAGGTATGTTTGCTGCCTTGAGCTATTTATAAAAATAGTAAAAGTAGAATGTAAATAAAGAAGCTTTGATTTATTGCCATATGATAGTAATAGGAATTATCTTGGTTGGCTATAAAACTGGATAGACTATATCCGTAGCAGTAGTGGGTTGCTATCTGTTCTCCCCAGTTCCCAAGAACCGGTAGTAAACATTTTGAGTAGTTCGGAGAACCGGTAGTAAAAATTCTGCCTGGCCCCGCCCCCAATCTATTGCTGCCTCCCGACTCCCAGCTGATCGGCTAGAAGAAAAAAATCAAGATTCACTTCTCAGAGAAGAGAAAAACAATAAGACACCGTCCCTTTAAATTGAGAAGCCAAGAAGCCTCCCAACTGATCGGCTCGCTTCTCAGCCAGGAGATCTCTTGGCAAAAAAGAAGGGGGGGGGGAACGCTGTCATTTTAAATGGACAGAGCGCCTGGAAGCTCTTTTCTGGGTCAACTGAACAACAAATTGGATAAGAGGAGGAATTCTTATATGGTTCAATGTTTTTGAAGTTTTGGGGTTTGTGCAACATGGGCTTTGTGTTTCTAAAAAGGTTTGGGCGATTTCCATCATGAAGTATCCTGTTTTGAATGAGTTTTCTGCCTGCTTGTAAATGGAGCCGAACTTCCGGCTTCCACCAGTAGCTGTTTTCTGCTTACAAAGTTTCCTTTATGCCGCTGGCAGGAATGTGGAATTCCAGGCAGGTTCCTTGCTAGCAGCTTGATTATTCCTTAATTATCTGGGATATATTATTTGGGAAACGAAGAGGGGGGAGTTTGATTCCTTCCCAGAACAGATTAGTGGGGTGGGGAGGAAATGGGGATTTTGAAGTAACCTTCCTCTGGAGTGGGGAGGCAATGGAGATTTTAGGCTTGCTGTCAAACATCAGCCATAAAACTAATGATTGTTTTGAACAATATGGAGGTTGTATTACATGAATGGCTATTTTATATGTGAAATTATGACTGAAACCTATATAGGTTCACACTGTCAGGAAGTTTGTCCTTAGTTTTAGGTTGCTTCTCTCTTTGTTCAGTTTAGAATAGAATTTTATTGGCCAAGTGTGATTGGACACACAAGGAATTTGTCTTGGTGCATATGCTCTCAGTGTACATAAAAGAAAAGATACGTTCATCAAGGTACAACATTTACAACACAATTGATGGTCAATATATCAATATAAATCATAAGGATTGCCAGCAACAAGTTATAGTCATACAGTCATAAATGGAGGGAGATTGGTGATGGAAACTATGAGAAGATTAATAGTAGTGCAGATTCAGTAAATAGTTTGACAGTGTTGATGAAATTATTTGTTTAGCAGAGTGATGGCCTTTGGGAAAAAACTGTTCTTGTGTTTCCATCCATTGCTTCTTGTTTTGCCTTCTGGTGCTTTGGAAAATACTTCCCCCACTTCTTTCTAGCAGCCCCTTAAAAGACTGTTGCCTATCACACTCTTGGGCAAAGCATGTGAGCCATTTCCTCCTTTCAGTGGCCATGAAAGTGCATCTATAGCAGAGGTCTCTAACCTTGGCCACTTTAAGACAGCAAAGCTGGCTGAGGAATTCTGGGAGTTGAAGTCCATAAGTCTTAAAGTGGCCAAGTTTGGAGACCCCTGGTCTATAGTATGTAGATAACAAAGTTGAAAAAAGGTGAACAATATTTTTGCAGAACTATAGATAGGTTGAGGCTGGGTGTGACAAGGAATGGCTGGGAGGGGAGGGGCCAGGCAAGGTACCCCTTGACATGAGAGACATTGAGTTGGCCACGCCTACCCAGTCATATTTTTTTTTTAATTTGAATTTATATCCTGCCCTTCTCTGAAGACTCAGGGCGGCTTACATTGTGCTAAGCAATAGTCTCATCCATTTGTATATTATATACAAAGTCAACTTTTATTGCCCCCAACAATCTGGGTCCTCATTTTACCTACCTTATAAAGGATGGAAGGCTGAGTCAACCTTGGGCCTGGTGGGACTTGAACTTGCAGTAATTGCAAGCAGCTGTGTTAATAACAGACTGCATTAGTCTGTTGAGCCACCAGAGGCCCAAGCCACTGACCATCAAGCCACACCCATCAAACCACACCCACTGTCACATGACCATCAAGCCACGCCAACAAAATAAGCCACACCCTCAAAATAAAGCCACGCCCACAGAACTTGTAGTAAAAAAATGTAGAACCCACCCCTGATCCGTAGCAACTAATGATGTGGATTGTATAGAATATCTGTCTTCAAAGGTTACATGCTTCTCAGTATCAACTGCTAGGGAACATCAAAGGGAAAGAACTTATATATCCTTGTGCTAATGCTGGCAGTTGCATTGAAATGGCCATATAAAGCATTTTGTTTATGCATGGCAGCTAGGACTACTGTATATATTGTAGTAAAATGAAAAAAGGAAGAGTCATGTCTAAGTCACCTTCAAGTGTCTATCGGGGTAATGAAACTTGCTCTATGTGCACCTAGGTAAAGGTGCATCACAAGATAAAGCACAATCACAGACACAACTATGCTAATTTCTTCCAACAATATGGAAATGGTTTGCTATTACTGTTACTGTGGTGATACTGGTGATTTCCCATCAGGCTGCTCCTATTTACCTTCTAAATTCAGACATCAGCCAAGTGTTGCTACCTGCTGAAACTTTCTACATATTACTGAAATATAATTCCCAGCATTCATTACAGTTTCACAGGTTGGGCCAGCCTGCTGAGAAGTGTAGTTCAGCAAATATAGAGAGTCAGCTGACTCTGTCCTGATCATTAAGGGAACATAACTGCTGAAATTAAGAAAGTGTGCCTTTTAAATGTCATTTATTGCAGAATTTTAAATACAGAGAAAATAATATGTCCTTTACTATAAAGAAAGAATTGCTTAGTTATCTCTCCTAGGTTGTTCATTTTGTATATGATTGATTTGCATCTTTTGCTTGATAGGTGTGTTTAAAATGGAAGGATCAAATGTGTGGCCACTGATAAGAATCTATCGAGGGGGATTTCTTCTGATAGAATTCCTTTTTCTCCTTGGCATAAACACATATGGCTGGAGGCAAGCTGGAGTGAATCATGTTCTCATCTTTGAGCTCAATCCCCGCAGTAATTTATCCCATCAGCATCTTTTTGAGGTAAGTTCTATAATTCAAGGAGTTTTATATGCTCCTGTACTTATTTTGAAAAGCTGAACCTCATAAATTCAATTGCACCGATTTTAGCTAAATATGTATATTGTTTTAATTATTGGGAAGGGTTTTTTCTAAGATTTTTCTTCAAAATGGAAGCATCTCACATCACTGGCCATACTGACTAGGTAATTCAGCATCTGACCACAGAATTCTACGCATACAAGTTTTTGTATTAGATATTTAGATAAATATTTTGTGTTTAAATATTGGCTATAACTGAAAAGTGTTTGTTTATTTATATGTAAAATTTATTTGCTGGCCATATTGTATCCAATGACTTTGGATGGCTTACAGTATAATAATAGAAATGTTATTACTGGCCTCTCTTTCTGTTTTGAAAATATTAAATATTTTAATGGATTCCCATTAAAATAGGTCTTTATATCAGCAGAAGTGAAATGAGCTAATACTTTTTTGAAAGGGCATTCTATAGATACACTTACTACTATAATCTAAAACATCCTGCATTCATCTACTGAAATCTAAATGGAAGAGTGAGAATTGTTATTCAAAGTATTGTGTTAGTATCGATGGATGAAGTCATTTTTCATACACAGGAAATCCTCAATTTACCACTGTAATTGAGCCTGCAATTATGATAGTAAATCATGCCAGTCATTAAGTGAGTTGCCATGGGACTGCCCAATTTTACCACCTTTTTTGTAGTGGCCATTAAATGAACACTGTAGTTGTCAAATGAACCCATTTTAGCCAATGGGCATTTTTTGCCACAAACCAGAAGTAAATGCCAGTTTCTGGCAAAAAATGCTGAAAATTGTGGTATACTGCAAAGGGTCATAAATGTGGACCAGCTGCCAAGTGCCCAAAATGTGATCATTGAACTGTGGCTTTGGAAGGCACCATTGGAACTTCAAAACCATGTTGTAAATAGCTCTGGGGACATCTGGTGTAACTTTGAATGGTCACTCAGAGATCAATCATAAGTCGAGAACCACTTATAGAATTGATTTTGGAATAAGATAGGTGGTAGCACTTTATTGGGCGGGAGGAGGAACACGCTCCAACTATTGTTTGCGTGTTCTCTTCCCTGGGCTTCCCCCCCCCCCCTCCCCCCCCCCGCTTCCCCGCATAATATGGCAAAGGTTCAGGTGAACAACATCGTGGTGCTGGACAACCCTTCGCCTTTCGAAATCACCTTCGAGTCCAAAGAGGACCTCTCCAAAGATTTGGAATGGAAAATCATTTATGTGGGCTCAGCAGAAAGTGAGGAATACGATCAAGTTTTAGGTTCAGTTTTAGTAGGCCCTGTTCCTGCAGGAAGACACATGTTTGTATTTCAGTCAGATGCTTCTAATCCAGGACTTATTCCTGATGCAGATGCCGTAGGGGTAACGGTTGTCTTAATAATCTGTATTTACAGAGGTCAAAAATTATAAGAGTTGGATATTATGTAAACAATGAATATACTGAAACAGAACTGAGGGAAAACCCTCCAGTAAAGCCAGACTTTTCTAAGCTCCAGAGGAATATTTTGGCATCTAATCCTAGAGATTACATATTAACTGGGAGGACAACACTGAAAAACTGATAGATGCTGATAGCAATAACCCAAACCTCCAGTCACTCCTTTCTACAGATGCCCAGCCTTCAGCCTCAAAAGGGTGGCCAACATCTGAAAACTCTCTAAATATTATATTGGAATCTCATATGGACTGCATGTGACCTTCTGCGCTATGTTATATGTTGAGCTCTAAACACACACAGTACACAGAACACAACCATCACAGAAACTTTTTCTTAGGAATTACATATTAAACAAATGTGAAAATTGCTTAAAGAACACACTCCCTGTAGAAAGTTTATAAGGAAAAGTATTTTGAGTGGATGTATAAATAAAACTATTTTTAAGTTTTTTTAAAAAAGGAATAAGATAGGTGGCAACAGTGAGATGGGTGACATATACATTTAATAAATAAATATAGTTTGTTCCTGAACGATATGAGTTTAAAATTTAACCTTAGAATTTGAGTTGGAGCTGAAATAAATCAATAAGTAATGTAATACTGAAGTAATATATTCCTCATATATAGCGTGTCCTGCCTTATTTGCACATAACTGCTAAATTTGCATCTTTTAAAAATGTAATTTTTCTAGATTGCTGGATTCCTTGGAATGCTCTGGTGTCTGAGTCTGCTGGCATGCATATATGGAGATAGCACTGGATTTCCTATGCAGGCAAACCCACTTATCTTGTATGGATTTATGCTGCTGTTCCTTATCAATCCCACAAAAACCTTTTATTACAAGTCTCGATTTTGGCTGCTTAAACTCTTGGTAAGTCAAGATCTAGCTAAAACCCATCAGCAACTGACAATCTCACCATTCTTCCTATAAAAAATATTATAATTAAATATTCTTAGATTTAGTTAAATGGGCTGGCTCCGTTGCTTATCCATAGGTAATTTGTACATTGAATTTAATCAGTGATATCCTTATAATGAACAGCAAATGCTAAGTTGACAGAGTTAGAAAATTTGTGACTGAAGTCCTACAAATACGTTTGATAGCAAAATCATTACATTGTTTTTGGAATATAGTAGTTCCATCTCCATTGCTGAAATAAGTATCATTTTGGATAACAACTGATCAGATGTACTGTGAATTCTTCTACTTTACATACTACACTTTTTAGTGCATTTTGTACTTATATCCAAAATATAAACATCTGTAATAGATATGACTTCTCATTGCTGCTGCAAGTATTGTACCATTCTATTGTATCCTATATTTCCAACATTGAGAGTGCTGCTTTGCTCACTCATTCTCTTGTAGCGTTTCACTCAGCTCCTTAAGGAGTAGAATTCTAGAATGAATTGCTTAATATTCATAACATTGTTAAGTAACATTCATGCTGAGATTAGCTGATTTGAAATCAGTGGGGAACTGAAATTTGATGCAACTGGTAGCTCAGCAAAACCCATATATAACAGGCAGAAGGAGAGACGATTGAATAAGGAGAATTATGAAATCATCACTTGTTATTTACAATTACAAAATTCAAAATGGTGTACAATGTAGCTTAATCTGTATATAAATGTACAGACTGAAAGACTACAATGTTTGATCATTCATCATGAATATTCTGTTCCTTTTCATTCTGAATTTGATTCAACTAGCTAAGATTCTAGATTCCTAGAGAAATGTATATTTCCCAAGCATTAGGCTGTTTTATGCTGTTCTTGCCTCATTTCATGTGGTTTATATGTAAATCAACTCCCTGTTATTTCTATAAGATTTCCATAGGTTAAACCTGTATATACTTTGAAAAGAATGATTGCTACCAAATAGCACAAATGCCAGAATTTCTGAATAAAATTCATTGTAATTATATTTTGGCAAAATGTGTCTGTCTAGTTTATGACTGGAGGAATCAAAAAGATAAAGAGGTATCTAAAATATCAGCAGCAAATCCCATTTCAGGCATGAAAGCTGGCTGGATAACTTTGGGCCAATCACTCTCTGTCAATCCAACTCACCTAACAGGGTTGTTGTTGTGGAAAAAATAGGAGGAGGAAGAAATAATGCATTTTTGCTATCTTACCTTACAAAGTAAGACTTGGGATAAAAATCCAATAAATAATCCTCTATCCTCTGCTTGTTTGTATTGTATAGATCTTGGTGTTGCCATTTTAACCTTTGGATATTGATGTTCTAACTAACCATGCAGGAAGAAGTATAATCTAAGATAAATGGAGCATGAAATGGCCTACTTTGAGAAACACATAGCTGAAGGCAGAATGGACTGAGATGGAAAAGCATCTGTTTTTACTATTTCTTCCACTATGGTTGCAATAATGTGCAAAAACATTTTCACCGCTGTCATTTTTAGTACTAAATAGTTTTCCTAAACTTGATGCTTGGAGATACGCAACTTAAAAAGAACTCTATAAAATTGTTAATGTCAACTAATGCTGTAGTATTACTAAACCGTTTCCCTATTGAAATTAATTACAAAACTCTCAATTATAATACAGTTTTAATTTGAATCCCTATTATAATAAATGTAAAATGAAATTTGAATACAAATTCCCAGTCCAATATTATCTGCAAACTTTCTATTTTTTAAAAATTTTTTAGTAAATAGTGAAAGTGATCAAAGCACTTTAAAAGTTAGATACATCACCACCCTCAGCTCACTATCTTTGGTCATACATACTAAACTAGTGGGAATTTTAAGTTCAAAACAACTAGAACATTGGGTTGTTGCATTCTGTGCATTAGGACAAAACGAGCTTATAATAATTAGACATGCTATTCAGTAGTAGGTTTCAATTTCATTTGCTACCGGTTTGCTTGTGGGTGTGGGTGCGGGTGCTCAACGCTTCTGGTCATGCCCAGAGACATTTGGGTGGGTGGGCAGAGCCTCCTGCTGCCACCGCTACCGGTTCACCCAATCCGGGGCAAACTGGTAGCAACCTACTGTTGCTATTTACATAGAATTGCATTGAGAAGTCCTTTAGTTTCTACATCTGCCTTGTAAAATTAAATAATAGAATAATTTCTGTAATGCAATTTTACCATTTAAGAGAAAATGTTTCAACTTTTGGGGTCTGAGTTTTACAATGTTATATTTGAATCTTTTTTTTTTTTTTGTAGTTTCGGGTATTCACTGCCCCCTTCCATAAGGTGGGTTTTGCAGATTTTTGGCTCGCTGATCAGCTTAATAGTCTGGCTGTAATACTTATGGACCTTGAATACATGATCTGTTTCTATAGTTTTGAGCTCCAGTGGAAAGTTAAAGATGCATTGCTGGAAGATCCAGGTATGTCAGTGAGAAGAGATTTGGTAACTGCCATATAAATTGGTGTGTACTGTGTGTTTGAGACAAATTTGAGCTTTATTTATTCAATGCAACCATACAGTCACATTCATTATACACTAGACAACCCCCTGCCTCTTTGGGTCATTGTTTGAGAGATATTTCCTTACCTAAATAGAGAAACAGAATGATCCAGGGCTAGCAAAAAAATAGTGAGAGCAGGAGTGATTTCTGAGTTTCTGCCAGCTTCCCCATTGAGTTTCCTTATGGGAATCTTCTTCAGAATTCATTAGAATTCTTCCCTCCTCTCTCCTTTCATTTTCTCTTCCTCAGTGAGAGAGGGAATGGGGGATTTTGACATTAGCTAGAAAATTTCACAAAACATTGGAAATGAAAATTATGTGACCTCAGTATAGCAGTCCAGCAGTGCAGCAACAGCCAGTATCACTGAAGCAACCTTGAGCAGCCTAACTTTCTCATATTTCATTCCCTTGGTAGTAATGGATCCTAAATTTTGGACACATTCTGTAAATTAGCCCATTTGAGGTATCTTGGTTAAAAAATTGTTAATTTATGATGCTCTCTTTCACTTAGTTAAAGGTCATATCAAGGAGTTTTAGTAATAGTTAGTTTATAGATATTCATTATCTCTTTTACTGGGGATAGAGTGGGATGGAAATAAAGAATTGTATTTATTTGCTAAGTTTTCATTTTCCAATATTCCCTTATCTCTGAACACACATATGTTATGCGTGTCTGGGCATTTTAAGGTATTTGATTTATATTGTTGAATGTTAACTGGAATTGTTCATCTGTAATTCACAATATCATTTTCCTAGAGATTTCTTACCTTTTGAAAGTTTTTTTTTATAGGCGTTCATATTTGCAACACCTATGCTTATGGTGTGCGTGCAGTTGTTCAGTGCATTCCTGCTTGGCTGAGATTTGTCCAGTGCCTGCGCCGATACCGTGATACTAAACGGGCCTTTCCCCATCTGGTTAATGCTGGGAAATACTCCACCACATTTTTTATGGTGACATTTGCAGCCCTTTACAGCACCCACAAAGGTATTATTTTGGAGTCTTTGCTTATAAGTTCAGGGTCTCTGTTTTTAAGTGCCAGCTGATTTGAAATTTCTCAGAATTACTTACTTAACTTTACTGGGGTCATTATCCAGCACAAGATTTGATAGACTTCTTGACTGTGTGTATTTAGGAGTCACAAATAGTCCTTGGTTAATGATGGAATTGGAATCAGAAACTCCATTGCTAACCAAGGCTAAATGAATACACCAGCTTATGACAGCAGTTCCAGTTTTGGTTATTGGGCAAAACATCATGTGATTGCCATTTGTGATCCCCTCCTGGCTTTCCCAATGACTGCTTCTCAGAAGCCGATAGTGGAGGTCTCAAATGGTGATCCATAATTGCGAGATGCTGCGACCATCATAATTGTGAGCCTCCTAATTATGATCATGTGACCACAGGGATACTGTAACAATTGCAGCTTCTAAGACTGGTAGTAAGTCTACTTGTTCAGCTTTATTGTAACTTCAGAGTATTGCTGAACAAATAGTCATTG
The DNA here is from genome assembly GCF_028640845.1 of Ahaetulla prasina. Lineage (NCBI taxonomy): Eukaryota > Metazoa > Chordata > Lepidosauria > Squamata > Colubridae > Ahaetulla > Ahaetulla prasina. The sequence continues at coordinate 125,230,725 of NC_080541.1, forward strand.
GCTGAGAACTATTTAAGATATTTATGGTAAATTTTAAGAATTTCTACTGAATAGATTGAGTAAAAGAAATTTAGTTTTTTTCCCCATTCTGCTATGGAACTTAATGAACAAAGTAGCAGAAATAAGTGAATCCTCTGTACTCACTTATTAAAACAATTGTATTTTTATTACAATTCTAGACAATCATATCATTTCAGTTCCTATTTCCAAATTAGTGCATAGTTTTTCTATAGTACTATCAGGTACATGATGCATAAACATGCACATACACTAATACACCCACAATTTACATAAAAAGAGCATTTTCTATTCCCAAAGGAGTTTGCCAAAATTTTAATTATAGGAAAGATACCATCATTATCATCATCTACTTCATTTATTAAATTTATTATTTGCCTCATCCAAAAGACTCTGGGTGATTTACAACATATCAAAATTAAAATAGTTAAAAACAGAACTTCAAACATAAGAGCTTGGACCAAAGACAACCCAGCTACAACAATAGAAGAACACAATAGGATCTTCACAACAATCAAATCCTAGTCTTAAGAACAGAGCCAGGTCTTAAAGAACCTTCTGGAATCCTAAGAGATTGGGTGCCATACCTATCATGGAATGAGTGCTATTCCAGAGGACAGGAGCTGTGACAGAGAAGACATGCATCCTTGGTTCCATAATATGAAATAAGAATGCAAGTACCATAAACATACATGCAAGAGGAGTTATAAAATTAGTTTTAAATCTGTTAGGCCTGTACATTGATTCTAATTGTTTCCAATTAAATCAGTTGTTCTGTTTATACAGTCAGTGCCATTTTTAAATGTCTCTTAAGATTTATGCAAATGTATTTTTTATTATAAACAAAGACAGTTGAGCTCATAGAATCTATAATATTTCAAGAAGTATGTAGTAATTACTACCCCTCTGATACCAGTACTACTGCATGAAGCTGAAATATATCATTGTCTGATGAATGTGAAGAAAAATAACCAGTTCTAAAAAAGTACCTATTGATCACACATACACATACACAGGCACACAAACACAGACAGCCTGAAATAGAAATATGTACAAAACAATAGGAAATTGCTTTTAAATTATTAATCTACAGACTGAGATCTCTGAACCATTGTGTTCCCACATCTCTGTGGAAACTACAGTGATTTCCTTTTGTTGTTTTTACAGAAGAATAAAGCACTTAGTACTTTAGGCAGTTATGGCATCTTTATTTTCCCCCAACCCCACCTCTTTCAACTGTTACTCCAGTCAAGAGGTTTAATACTATTCTAAAATATATACTGATTTATTCATTTTTTTACATATTTCACTTACATGTAAGAATAGAAAAACTGCCAACTTTGTTCTATTATTTTCACCCCAGTAAACTTTGAATTTTCTTCAGTTGACTTATATTTTTTAATAATTTTTAAGATGAGCATCAGGCTTCATATGGAAATCTAGATCTTCTTCCCAATTTGATGATAGTGAAGAAGAATCAACACTTGAAACATCATAGTGAAATCCAAATGTTTACATGCAATTTCGAGGATATTAGCATTACACTTGCATCAAAATTAAAAAAGTTTTCCTTGAGGAAAAGCCAAGGTGGAAGGGAATGGTGGATGCTGCTGCTTGAAGCATATGTGGGGCTTTAAGAGGAAATATCCTACTTTTTCCTTACTTCCAGAAACATAAAACACTGGTGCCTAATGCAGCACACTCTGAAGAACCCTTGTCTTCAGAAAGATTATGGAAAAAATATAGGGAAAGGGTTTGTAAGACTTGTTTATTCAGTAAGAATAATATGTACAGTATGTCAAGAGAGAGAGAGATTCCTGGTATGGAAGAATATTTCTGAGTAGTAAATAAAGTAGTATAAAATTTAAATTTAAATTTAAATTTACTTTAAATATTTAAAGTAATAAAGCTTTAAAAAAATTGTTTTCAGCCATCTTATACCAAATTCATAGGCAATACATTTTTATACAGGTCTACCCAGAAGTAAGTTTCATTACTTTTGGGTTAACTAGATACTGAAATGCAAGCAAAATCTTTTCCAGAATTACTATAAAACAAAGTAAAGTATGAAAAATGATTAGAAAAAAAATTCTATGATTAGATAAAGAAGACAGTTTCAAATATCTGCATCCCATTCTTTGCTTTTTTCTTTCTTTGCCTGGCCTGTTTATGAGGTACTGAGAAGATTTTTTTTTAATATAGTTAGAATTATTTGGAATTCTGGAAACAACCCAGAGCAAATAAATCTAATTCCAGAGTTGCATAAATGGTTATATAATACTTGAACATTCTAATAAAAAGAAAATAGAGGAAATGTTTTCAAGACATGATAAAATTATAGTCAGCGAAGATGACCATGAATTAGAAATTGTTTAACATAGGATAATAAATGGCAAAGGTAGAGCATGTGAAATATTTTTTTCTGTGAAATAGAATTTTCACTTGTCTCTTTGTACAAGCAAATGACCAATATTCACTCTTCATGTGCCTGGATTTTATCAGACCTCAAGAAAATAAGTAGTCTGATTTCTCTAAACAGCCACATTTCTCTATTATAGTCTATTACATCTTCAAAACGAATATTTTATATTCCAATATAAAACAAATATAAATAAACTTAGTATCGGTAAATAAACTTAGTATTAAAATTCGTTTATTTAAATAAATTTGAAGACCACCCAACTGATCAGATGACTCTTGGTTGCATCCACAAGTCAAAGTCAAAACTAATAGAAATCAAAATATGATTATACATATCCACATAGTTGAGCATGACAGACATTTTCTCAGTGGAATTCTCAATTATCTCAATGCTCAGAAGGAAAGTCAAGTCTTCATGCCTGTGTGAAAGGCTAATAGGGTCGAGCCATCTGAACAGAAGTGAGGGGGGACTCATTTCAAAGGGCAGTGACAGCAGCAAAGGAGGCATATCTCATTAGTTGACATACCGCCTCAGAGAGGGACATGGTACATTCCCATTTAATGTAACATGGTAACTTTCATAATTCTTTATTTTTTATTATTCTGGATAAAAAATAATGATTGTGCATTTCTCTTATTACTGAGATGTGGTGAGTTTGGCTGACATTTTGGATCTTTACACTGCCATTTCCTCATCATTGCAATATCACCAAAGGCTGCTTTTTATTCAAAAATATTTGAATTATTGCCTAAAACTAACATAATTAGTTTGATAAAGTATTTTGTAAATTTTAAGTTGCTTCCATTCTATAATTTTTAACTTAGGCTTTCAAAAAACTTGCATAAAAGGCTTGGTGTAAAATTAGCATACCCAAAGATGTTATGAGAATTGATTAAGCATGTAGCTATATGTGAACAATTCTATGGTAGTCAGGGGATGATACCATTTATCTTTATTTCTAATCATTGTGAGATTAAATTTACAATTTAAATAGATTTGGATTCGGTTACAAAGTATAAGCACTCAAAGACCAAATCCCTGTCTTTGTCACAGTAATTAGTTATTAATAATATTAAATCTTTGTAAACTTTCTTCTTTAGGAAAGACTATTGCTGTCTGTTTAGCAACAGTTTGATTTTGTTAAAACTGAAATTCTCTTTTTTAGAATGCATCTTTCAAAAATATGTTGAATTTTCTTTTTCTTTCCTTTGTCTTTTGTTTAAGCAAAACTTAATGTTGAAACTAGTTTAGAGATGATATCATGCCCTATTCCAAGGCATTGATATATAAATGACTAGAAAAAAAGCAGAAGCATCTTTGGAATTTAGAATTGATGTGTGTTTCTGAAGGATATTCACTTGAAGGAAAAGATGGATGGGGATGGGGGAGGAAGCAGTTCACTTACTGTCAGAATTCTGCCAAAGAAGAGAGCTGTCATGGTTGTCATGGTAACCAAAATATTCATTATTTTTTAAACCTTCCTATCCCCATCACTGGCCTTATCCTTCCTATGCTCTTATATGCCAGTTACTGATTTCAGGAAGAAGTGAGGCCGCTAAGCTTCCACTCTGGAAATGAATTCTACTTTGTGTGGATGCTGCTTCAACATATTACAACTTTTCTGATGGGCTTGTTTTCCTTCATTGATTTTTTGATGTTGAAATTTCTGGCTGTATTCCAGAAACAGAATCCCTGGGAGAGAAAGAGAGCCAGCAAGCAAGAGAGAGATTAAATAGGTGTGGAAATCTGTGGGATGAAATAAAGAAATAATGAATACTCTGCCTGGGATTACACTGCAGAATATAGTCCAAGGTTCCCAAGATAGAAATAAATGAGAATGACTTTCCTTTCTTTTTTAATAAGAATTTACCAAATTTTGCGTATTTTTTTTAATGAATGAGTCAAAATTGACAGCTCTACCATGCCTGTCTTTTTAGGTCTTTTATATATGCTTTGCTTCCCAGTTTAGCTCTGAGAATGTGATTGCCTAATTTGAAATTAAATTGGATATATCTTGAATATATAAAGTCTCTGACTTGAAGGTAATGGTTTCCACAAGATAATTGTTGATTCAGGCAGTCTCTAGCAATTTTAAAATTAAGGCTGTTTTTGATAACCTCTCAGTTTCTTAGTCTCACTATCATGGTTCAACATTTATCAGAAACCACAGTGACTGACCCTCCCAGAAAGCTTATCATAGCCATTGTGTTCTGTGCCAGTTTTTGATAGCACACAGCATTGATTATTTTCCTCTCAGTTACACTGAGCAGAATATATTGTTTGACTTTCCTAGATAATTTAACAGTAAACATTCATTGGCAGTAAATCCAGTATTAACAGTCTGTCGTGTAGAAATGATTCTGTATACATAGAGGCTATTTATACAATGTATATAAGGATTTGCTTAGTGACCACAGTTGGGATTGGCAGATCTATCATTAAACCTCACAGTCACTAAGTGAAACATCACATGACTGCAATAGATTTATGATCTCACTTCTGCCATGGGTCGTTGAACAAATCAGGCATGGTTGACAGAACCGTAACTTCCAATTTCACTGCTGCTTTCCCCAATTGATTCTGTTTGTTGCAAGCCCATTGTATAGCACACAAATGGCAATAAAATGACTATGGGATGCTACAATGGCTGTAAATGCCTGTTGGTGAAGTGGCCTAATGGTGATCACATGATGGATACTGCATGGACATCAATATGAGATCATAACTTCAAATGACCACCAAACAAGGCAGTCAGTAAGCGACAAGAATTAGCTGAAAAATCACATAAAAAGTTATACTTTGTAGAGGGAACATTATAATTTGTGATGCTCACTTGTCTACTTGTTTGCCTGTTAAAATAGCCAATGTAAACTATACATGTATTCTATTAGACTTGAGAGACAATTGTTAGCTTGAGGAATACCTCAATTTTTGCACCTTTTTTGACTTTTGTATTTTGATGCGTTTTTACATGTTTCAGAAATCAAGTAACACATTTTGTGAGATTGTTCAGTATAGAAGAGTGAACTTTTTATTGCAACAACCTTCTGACAAATCCAGCCTTTGAGCAATAGCAGCATGTAAAAGTGTGCAAAAAAGTACACTCGGATGTAATTTCTTTTCAAAATTACAGTATAAAACTATTTCTCATTTTGATGAAGTTACTATCGGTTAACCATCTGTTAATGGTACAGAGGTTTCTGTCTAATTTGGGAGAATTACCTAAGCTGGAAGGCAAAAATGCTAAGAAACTAAGAATTCAAGTACCAATAGAAAGGAAGGAAAGAATGAGAAAAGGAAGCTGAAGACTTTTCTTCATGGAAAAGTTCCCATTCCTGCCATAAAAAAGAGATGAAGGAATTATAAATGAAGGAATTAAAGGAAGCTTAAATGGATGCAAACATCTGTCCTGCCTGCTCAGAAACTGTCAACTGCCTGATATGACTGCTAAACCCTGTATTCAATAAAAAAATCTTTCCTTATTTCTACTATCATTAGAACCATTAGCAAGTAAGACACAACAAGAAAATAGCTCAGCAACACAGTTGCATTTATGGCCATTTGCTGTGTCCTAAGGTTGTGTAACCAGATTTTACAACAGTTTCTAAGAAGCAGTAATTACTTCAATTTTTTGGCAAAATCACACTTATAGTGACCATTGGTTTGCTTAACAGCCGCAGCATTTGTCTAACAATTGCAAAGATTGTTAAACAACCATCGCAAAAAACTATAATATTATAAATATTTACAACATCATTTACATTATAACTTATAACCATTATGGGCAGGCTCCATTATGGTCATAAGGACTACCTCTGGTTCCCAGAATTTTAATCGCAGGGAGTCCCTATTACATCAGTTACTTGTTTAATTACTAAATATTACATTATTAGTTTTCAGGCGATTTAGTAGCAAATATATTGTTAATATTATTATTAAACTAGTCCAATGTATCAGACATAGGTGTTAAAATACACATTTTTAAAATGTCAAATAACTATTTTGTTCTTTTACTTAAAATGTTTTGTGAAACATGAATAATAACCATATAAAAAGAATTAAGTATGCAAATCATAGCTAGAAATGTTACAGTAAAAATTTATTAAACCATAGGAGTAGAATGAAATTTCCCAAATTTCATACAGAAATCCCATAGAAACAAGTACTATTTTGAAAGAGATAAGAAAACATTCCTTATCTTGCTGCATTTTAAACTGCTAATAGTTGACAGGAATTAAACATAACAGCTTTTCCTACATCCATTTTTTTAAATTTTATTTTGTCACAACAGTATATATAAGCATAAGCATGAAACAACCATACAACATATAAGCGTATATATAAAGAAAGGAAACAATAGGACAGGAATGGTAGGCACTTTTGTGCTCTTATGCACGCCCCTTATGTCCTCTTAGGAATGGGGTGAGGTCAATGGTAGACAGTTTTTGATTAAAGCTTTTGGGAGTTTGAGAAGAGACCACAGAGTCAGGTAGTGTGTTCCAAGCGTTAACAACTCTGTTACAAAAGTCATATTTTCTGCAATCAAGATTGAAGCGGTTAACATTAAGTTTGAATATTGTTTGCTCTTGTATTATTGCGATTAAAGCTGAAGTAGTCTTTAACAGGAAGGACATTGCAATAGATGATTCTGTGTGTTAAACACAGTCTTGTCGGAGTTGGTGGAGTTCTAAGTTTTCTAATCCCAGGATTTCAAGTCTGGTGGTATAAGGTATTTTGTTGTTTACAGAGGAGCAGAGAACTCCTCTTGTAAAATATTTCTGGACGTGTTCAATTGTATTAATGTCAGAGATATGGTATGGGTTCCAGACAGTGAGCTGTATTTAAGAATAGGTCTAGCAAATGTTTTGTGTGCTCTGGTTAGTAGTGTACAGCTTTTGGAAAAGAAGCTACGCAAAATTAGGTTTACAACTCTTAAAGCCTTTTTTGCTATGTAATTGCAGTGGGCTTTGGCACTTAGATCATTTGATATGAAAACTCCAAGGTCTTTAACAGGGTGGGGGTCATCTGTAAGGTGATGTCCATCAAGCTTGTACTTAGTGTTTGGGTTCTTTTTCCCAATATGTAAGACTGAGCATTTGCTCGTTGAGATTTGGAGTTGCCAAGTTTTAGACCAATCAGATACAAAGTCAAGGTCTTTTTGAAGGGTAGTAGTATTGTTGGTGGTGTTAAATAGTTTGACATCGTCAGCAAAGAGAACACAATAATTTGAGATATGATCACAGAGATCATTTATGTATAGTTTGAAGAGTGTTGGTCCAAGAACGTTGCCTTGAGAAACGCCACTTTTGACAGGAGCAGGATTTGATAGAGCATTGCCAATTTTGACCACTTGTTGTCTGTTTGACAGGAAAGCAGTTATCCAATTGTGAAGAGGTCCTGAAATGCCGTAGGATTTTAGTTTTAGGAGAAGTTTATCATGTACTACTGAGTCAAAAGCTTTGCAGAAGTCTATGTAGATTGCATCTATTGCTTTGCCTTGATCAAGATTAGTAGTCCATATGTTTTTGCAGTGGAGAAGTTGTAAGTTACATGATAATTTTTTTCTGAAACCAAATTGTTTATTAGAGAGTAGGTTGTTTGTTTCTAGGTGGAGGGTAATGGATTGGTTGATGATAGATTCCATTACTTTGCAGGTGACGCAGCATAGAGAGATTGGTCTGTAATTTTCAACTAGGCTGGGATCTCCTTTTTTGAAGATAGGGATGACTGTGGCTAGAGACCAAAGTTTGGGAAGGGAACTAGTCGTGAAAGCTTTATTAAAGATTATGCTTAGGGGTTCTGCTATATTAGTGGAAAGTTTTTTTAAGAAGTATACACATAGTCCATCAGGCTCAATAGATAAAAATGGTTTCAGTTTGCGAAGAGCTTTTTTAACATTATCTTCTATGAAGTCTATATGTGTTAAGTTGTTGTACTCATTGTTGGTACGATTTGGGAATGTCGGATATGTGCCATCACTGTTAACAAAGACTGAGCCAAAGAATTTGTTAAAGAGGTTTGCTTTAATTGTTTCATCATTAAATTCTTTACCGTTAGATTCTTTTAGTGGTGGGGTGGATCTTGATTCTCTAAGTTTATTGTTCACAAAATTATAAAAAGCACGATTGGAATCTTCTTTTTGCTTTGTGTGGTAAATGGTGCATTCAGTTTTTGGTTGCAAATATTTCTGTAGCAGTTTTTGAAGTTTGCTACATAGCCCTTTTTGTTTCTTCTCCAGAGGGATTTTTTTTTTGATTGAAACTTTTTTATTGATATGGGTAATTTGTTTTTTTTTATTTTGGTGGTGATTTGTGGTACGTATAATTTGATGATTCTATTGATTTCAAGTAGGAAAACTCTATAGTGGTCTTCGGCAGTGATACAGTTTGAGAATAGATTTTGCCAGTCAAGAGATGAGAGGTCGTTGTTCATAAGGGCATAGTTGGCTATTTTGAAATTGTAGTTAGGAGTACTATTATTATGATGATTTATGTGAGGGCGTATATTGAGACAAAAGTCTATCATGCAGTGGTCACTGTTGGAAAAGGGTTCTTTTATTTGTAGTCCATAAATTGAGTTTGTGTTATTGCAAAAGATGAGGTCAAGGCAGTTGTTGAGTCTTGTATTGTTAGTTACTAGTTGTTCAAGACCTAGGTCTGTAACGGCATTGTATAGTATAGTATGGATTGGTTCAGTTGTACATTCATTTGTTATCCAGTTAATAAAAGGTAGATTTAGGTCACCCAGGAAGATGAGAGGATATGGGCAAGAGGTAGCCCATGTTAGCAGTGTGGTTAACATATTCGCATGAGCGATGTCGTAGTCAGGGGCTCTGTAGCATAGCAAGAAGCGAAGTGTGATGTTAAAGGACAGGTCACATACAATAGTTTCAGGAAGAGAAAGTTTATGTGCAACTTGAATATTTTTTAGATTCAGTGATTTTTTGTAAAAGATAGCCACTCCACCACCTCTGCGGTTTTCACGATCTGATTGAAAAACTTGATACTGTTTGTTTGAAATAATGGAGTCAGGGAGGGATGAGTTCAGCCATGTTTCACAAACAAATATAATATCAAATGTACCATTGTTTAACAATAGGATAAATTCAGTAATTTGTTTACAATACTTCTTGCATTTATTAATTTACATTTGAGACCTGCAGTGTTTGGTGTTTATTCAGTATGTTGATTTAGTTTCAAATGTCTTTGTACATGAAAGTACAAAGTAGAAATTCTGTGTTTTTAAAAATACAGACAGACATTATAAGTGCATGTACCATGGCTTATTTCAACCAATAAAAGAGAATTGTAGTGCTTGAGGGTTCTATTTGGAATATCAATGTTCTGAATAGCATTGAAGAGAATTGTTAGGATTCGCTAGTGGAGATTGAGATATAATTGCTTGCCTAAAGCAACATCATTTTGGTACATCTCCTGAATACCAATGAGGAGAAACAATAGGGAATAAAGGTAGTAACTGAATCTTAGAAACATGAATGTTGAGAGAGATGTTAAGGGTATTGTAGACAAACATTCAGAAGGTGAGACCAAATGGTTCAGGAATGGATACCTTTTTATAAGATTTTTCTTGGAAATCTTTCTGATTTCTTTATTTGTGGTTATATATGTTTTCAATAGTTGCACTGTAGAAATTCTACAGAAAATATAGTGTCCTAATGACTACTGAAGACAGTTATGGCCTAAGGATCCAGTAAAAGAACATTTTAATTCTGCCAGAATAATTAAATAGAAGTGTCTCCTTATTTTTCTTCTTTCTCAGTTTTTGAAAATAATTTAAATATATGTGGAGAATGGATCATTTGAATTCTAGATCCTTTACATATTCAAAAGTTTTTGCAACAGACAGAAAAATGTTGGCTCTTTGGGAAAATTATAAGGAGCGCTCCTGTGATCTTGTCTTCAGTAATTTTCTTCATGTTCGTCTAGCTGTTCATATTTAGTCCCTTTTTAGATGCTTCCTTCAATATTTGCCTAATTTTCCTGTGGATACTTCGGAAACATAGTAAGGCAAATAATTTGCATCCCATGATGACTAGGTTATCATCAGTGATAGAGATAGTTTCTCTCTTACAGCACATGGTTCCAAAAGTATCTACTTTTACCTAAGAATTCTAAAATGGAAACCCAGAATTAAATATCTAATACAATAGCCAAGCAAAGCTCACCTTATTTTTCAGCTTTCATTTTTGACATTTTCCAAAAATACGGGGTCTGAGAACCATAGGACAATTTAGTTTGCTTTGTTTTAGTTTCTATTTGCAACTAATTAAATCTGCTCATTACTGTTAAATTATTCTAAATGATTTATAATTGATCTATATTAATTTTGTCACCTGCAAAGGAAGAAAATGAAGAGACATGCACAGGGCTTGCATATAATAGTAAGCCATAATTTAAATTTAGATGTATGGCTAAGTATTTGTGTAAAATCTTCAATTTTCTTCTCTCTGAAAGAAAAAAATGCAGCCAATAATAGCAATAAAATAGGAATAAGTGTAATTGTAGCAGTTATTATGGTTATGTTCATAATAGTGGTAGGTAATAGTGGTTGTGTTCCATATTAACTAAGCTCCCATCCTTTCAGAATAGATACACTGTATCATGGCTTAGCATAATGTGTAAACCAGATTTTGTTGTTTAAAATTAATTGTAGATAGTTTCTAAATAAGTCTACTTCATGCTAGCATTGTTTTTGTGGTTTGTTTAGGAAAGCTAGGTTTATTTTAAACTGTAGCTTCTGATTTTTTTAAAAAAAACAATCTATTTCAGTGAAACTGAAGCTTTTATTGCTCTCCATATGCATATAGAGGAGAAAAGCTATTTTGAAATCCTGGCACTTTGCATTGGATCACTCCAGTGTGCACATAACCATATATTATAGTTGATCATTAAGTGTGAATGCAGCTATTAGCATTCATCTTTAAAGTTTGAGGTTGTTACATAGAATAGAATAGAATAGAATAGAATTTTATTGGCCAAGTGTGATTGGACACACAAGGAATTTGTCTTGGTGCATATGCTCTCAGTGTACATAAAAGAAAAGATACGTTCATCAAGGTACAACATTTACAACACAATTGATGATCAATATATCAATATAAATCATAAGGATTGCCAGCAACAAGTTATAGTCATACAGTCATAAGTGGAAAGAGATTGGTGATGGGAACTATGAAACGATTAATAGTAGTGCAGATTCAGTAAATAGTCTGACAGTGTTGAGGGAATTATTTGTTTAGCAGAGTGATGGCCTTCGGGAAAAAACTGTTCTTGTGTCTAGTTGTTCTGGTGTGCAGTGCTCTATAGCGTCGTTTTGAGGGTAGTAGTTGAAACAGTTTATGTCCAGGATGCGAGGGATCTGCAAATATTTTCACGGCTCTCTTCTTGATTCGTGCAGTATACAGGTCCTCAATGGAAGGCAAGTTGGTAGCAATTGTTTTTTCTGCAGTTCTAATTATCCTCTGAAGTCTGTGTTTTTCTTGTTGGGTTGCAGAACCGAACCAGACAGTACCAGACATTATGGCTAAAAACATTCTGGTAGTAAAACTTACATGTTAAGCAGATAAATGATGAATACATTATTATAAATTATCAAGATAGTAAATATGCCAATTTATGAAAAATGCTGCAAGGTCTAATACGGTGTGTTGGTCTGTTACAGTGGAACAGGCACATTTGTTACTTGAGATTTATGATTACAAAATCAAAAACAAATATATCTTTACACATGAAATTGTACATAACTCCCCAATTACTATTAGGGATAGTTTTGTTTTAGGATTAGACCACCTGCAGACCTCAGAACACTTCCAAAAACTGATACTGAAAAGTAATTCTGAATGAATTAGAAGGATATAGTTTTAATATGTGGGGAGGACACATTTCTTTATCCTTATTCTTTATCCTGTGCATTCCATTCAAAAACTAAATCTGTCCTGGATTGTATAAAATTGCAGACCCTGTTGTAACTGGACTTCATTGTAATCAAAAACAATTGATGCAAAATAATGATTTATTTTTTTAAGCTGATACCATCTGAATTTTAAATATTTATGCTATGTCTTCTACAAAATGCACTTGAATATTCATTTATTCAGTGTTTACATGTTCACATAAAGACTGGCATTTGTGTGGCAGAATTTTTGTGAAGAGCCTAGCAATTATAGCTTGATAGAAACTTGCTATCTTCTGCCTATATAAATTTTTGCATTGGACCTCCCTATTTCAGCAGTATTTGAATGTCTTTGTTGACAATTTATATGCCACTTATCTCATGGTCAAGCAACTCTATTCAGTTTTTTCTAATTATATGAAAACATGCACCCAAAATCCATTATAGAGGAGACTTTAGTATATAAAATGTAAATGCATATGTAAAATTAGATGAAACAATATTGTACACAGATTTAATATATATTTTAGTGTAAACAGTATACTGTATTAATTTAATACACTATGTAGAATTTAAAGTAATCCTGACTAGGTCTGAATGATTTTCATGAATTTAGTCTAAAAAGGATCAAACTCCCCCTTTCCCCCAGGGATGCCATCTCTATTCACTCTTTGTTGTAAAATACCCTAGTAGATAACTGCTAAGTGGATTGATGACATTATTTAATTGAATTTTTTGCATGCAACATTGAGTTCCATGTTTTATATGCGAAAGCATCCATTTCCATCTACTGGAGAAAATTTGAATGGCATCCTTATTGGTTACAGTAACAAAAGCAATCTGCATTTAAGCAATAGTTTCTGTAAGAGCTTAATGTATTTCACATACACAATTTCTTATTATCAAGCTATTCTTGGAAAGTATCTGGCTGTCTCAGATAAATACTTTGTTGTCAGATAAATTATTTCATACTAAGGGTATGATTATTTAAATCAGGTTTCCCATACACTTTACCCTTTAAGATAAGATCTACCAGAAGCCTCCTATCCTTCTGCAAGAGCCTAAAGTTCTGCTCGTTGGCCTATGGACCAAATGGGGGAGGTTGATGCTGCAGGTGACTGTTGGATTGATGGCAGACTTCCCCGATCCTTTTTGCTCTGCTCTCCGCCTGTCCATCTTTTTGGATATCATATTGATGTATTTTCATTGTGTACAGTTTACATGCCTTTCATTTTCTTCCTTTTTATTATTGTAAGCCACTTAGAGTAGCCCCATGGCAAGATAGCTGGCAAATAAATTAAGCAAACAAACAAATATTGTTTCATAGGTTTACTAAACAATCAAAAGCCATGTTAAATAGAGTTTACCTAAATGTATCATTCTAAAAATCAGAGCTTGCATCTCTATATTGCATGTGAAATCTTACATACTTTCCTTTTTAAAATATCCTTATGGAATATCTTTACAAAGTAATTTATGAGATTATCTATTTTTGTTTTCCTTTTGTTGTTTCCAATGTTGCTCAATGTTATTTTTTCCTTGGCCCAACCTTACTCCATAAAATGAAAGAACAAAAGAAAATTTATTTATTTTATCAAATTTATGTAGCTGCCCATCTCATAAGAAGTGATTCTGGGCAGCATGCAGCAAAAATTATTAAAAAATAAACATGTCAAACATATTAATATTTTAAAAATGTGTTTATAAAAAGCACACAGATTTGATCAGCAGTCCAACTACCTCAAGATCTCTTTAATTATTATTAATCATTTAATGACTATAAGTGAAAGCTTTAAAAAATGCTATTATTTCTTGACAGAATGGGACAGTTTGATATTTATCAAATATACCATATTTAGTTGAAAAATGTTCTTAATTAAGACAGAAAAAGCTTCCTTGATTAAACATTAAAGGTAAAAGCATTCATTGTATTAGCACATTAAAATAAGACATAATTTTCTGTAATTCTGGTTCATGTATGTGTGGATGAATTGAGTGTCATGTGTACTGCTGAACTATTCCAGTTAGTATTTCCTACCAGTAGAAATTGCTGTACAAACCCAGATGGTGCTTGTCATTTTCTTAGTATTATGCACAAAAAAGGAGCTTTGTTTTGTTTCTAACCAGCTAAAACTGTAAGCCATGGCTATTTATTTGCATATTTTATTAGATTGCTCATCTTTTCGCTAGAGTTTAAAGCAGCACACATAAAACTCCCCCTTCATTTTTTTCCCTGTATAGCAACAATCCCTGAAGTGAATTCCCTAAGGGATAGTATCAGATACAAAGTCATTTAGAGTACTGAGGCTGGACTAGAATCTGGAGTTCTCTGATCCTAATCCTAGCTCTTTCACTATATTGGCACTCGGTGATTTTTCTTAGAGTACAGAGAAAAAACCCCAGTATTCATGTATACTTACAGTAGTACTTAAAACGTTTTTGAACCCTTTATTAATATTTCTGTAACATAATGACCTAAATGTGGTCTGTTTTCCACACAAGTTCTAAAAGTAGCTAAAGAGAACCTAATTAAATTAGTGAATCAAAAACATTATACTTGTTCCTTTATTTATTGAAGAAAATAATCCAAAACTAAATATTTGCATACGGCAAAAGTATGTGAACCTTTGCTTTCATTAACTGGTCTTCCCCTTTGAGCAGTATAATGACTGTAATTAAATGTTTCTAGTATCTGTTGATCACTCTACACATCACCTTGGGAGAATTTTAGCTCATTCTCCTTAAAAATCGCATCAATTTAGGGAGGTTGGTGAGCTTCCTAGAATTACCCACTTCATCCTTTCACATTTCTTAAAATTTATATCAGGGTTTTGACTTGGCTGTTTTAAAACGTTTATTTTTTTCTGTTTTAAATGTTCTTTGGTCATAGGACTTGTGTTTTTTCAGTTGTGGCCTACTTTCTCTTTAGCTTCAATTTACAAGCAAATACCCTAAAAATTTCCTGTAGAATTTGCTAGCAAAATTCAGAATACATAGTTCCATTAATGATGGCAACCTATCCTGGTCCAGAGATAGTAAAGCAAATCCAAATCACAATTGTGCCATCACCATATTTCACAGATGGAATGAGGTTCTTTTACTGGAATGCCTTTACCCAAACATAACAATTTTTTTTGTTTATTCAAGCTCAAAAGTGCTATTTTGGTCTCAGCCATCCATAAAACACTCTTCAATAACCTTTTGGCTTATTCACATGATCTTTCTCAATGTGTAGATAGGCAATAAAGTTCCTTTTTGGAGAGTAGTGTCACCTTAAAAATATGATCTGTATGTAATTTTAAACTCTTTTAATTGGTTGTTATGTACTCATTGATATTCTGTACTTATTCATTACTATACAAACTTTCTTATGCTCCACAGTTGTAATGAAATACTCACATACTGTATATAGCCCCACCATCTTGTTATCATTAAACACACACACACACACACATACAATGCAGCCTGTTGAACACAAGGTTGAGACAGTCAAATAATATGTATTCTTAGGAGGAGTAAGCTATTTAAATACTTGAACACAACACTGAATTGCAGAGCTGTACTGAAACTGTTAGTAACCTCAATCATTTAAAGAAAAATAAACATACATCCTCAGACTGTACAAAGATGAGTGTTTATGACCTTTGTGTGGTGTGGTACAGAATGTCATTGGTAATCCTTCCCTGTAGCATGTAAAGGTAACTTCCTTTTAACCAGCTATACTTTCATAAGATTCTAAGTGATTATTCAGATGTGAATAATCAAGGCTTTTTATAGATGTGGAAAGCAGATACTAGTATTTCTTTAAATGCAGTGCTTATAGGGGCTCCTACTTATATAAAATACCATCCACTGCCAAAATTAACTGAATTCCATTTTATGGTGTGAAGTGTGTACTATATAGTCTTATTTAACATTATTGTTTTTCTTTCTTATAGTTCAAAAACACAATGACTACCAAGTATTCTTCTATTTGTGGATTGTCTTCTACTTCATTAGTTCCTGCTATACTCTTATCTGGGACTTGAAGATGGACTGGGGTCTTTTTGACAAAAACGCCGGTGAAAATACTTTCCTCCGGGAAGAGATTGTATACCCACAAAAAGTGTGTATATGGACAGTGTTTATTTGGAAATGCTTATGAGAAACTGCAACTGTTAAGTGTGCATGCTCTAGAGGGCTTCTGCTAATAATTTCTGTTTAAACTGAGCATTATCTAGATTGTAGATAGACACTATCTTTAAAAATGTGTTTTGAAAGAGAGAACTGATTAAGCTGAAACATAGTTGGAGGATCAAAAATAAGTAGATACCTACATGAAGAATTAGTTCTGAAAGAGCAAAAAGATTAATTTCAATTTTTCTTTCATCACCTTAGCAGCTAATTATTTTCTCTTTCATTTTCTCTGTTCCTGTTTCTCAAACATGCACACATTTTCACTGGTCATCTCCTCCCATCCCCACATCTTAGTGGCATAAAGCAATAACCAGGTGCTCTAGAGATGATCCTAGGTTTGTTTGAACTGATGGGAGCATGTCTGGAACGTAATAATTGATTAAGTTGTAGTTTGGCCCAAAAAAAAAGGATATATACTGTGCAGAAGCTTTTATGTGCAAGAGACAGCAAATCTTTCAAGGCATCAAAATATTTATGTTTGGCACTAACATAAAATGAAAGTATACAGTATTTCTTGCAGTTATATTACTGTCCAGCAGAAGAATGTACAATAGAACCAAAAAACTAAAATGATTGTTGTCTTTGGTTAATAGATTTTTATTGCAAGTACTGTAGTAATAGATTGTAAACGACAAGTAAGGTATGGTATGGTATGGTATGGTATGGTATGGTATAGTATGGTATGGTATGGTATGGTTTGAAAGATCTATAGTTCCTTAACAGGTACAGATAGTCCTTGACTTACAACCATTCATTCAATGACCATTTGAAGTTCCAACAGTACTTTAAAAAGTGACTTACGGCTGTTTTTCATACTTACAACCACTTGCAGCATCCCCACAGTCACGTGATAAAAATTCAGACACTTGGCAAAAGACTCAAACTTATGACGGTTTCAGTGGCCCTGGGTCATGTGATTGATTACCTTTTGCAACCTTTTGACAAGCAAAGTCAATGGGGAAGCCAGATTCACTTAACAGCCGTGTTACTAGCTTAACAATGGCAGTGATTCACATAACAACGGTGGCAAGAAAAATAATAAAATGGGGCAAAACTCACTTAACCATTGCTTAGCAATGGAAATTGTGAGCTTAGATATAACGGTTGTAAGTCAAAGACTACCTGTGTTTAGAAAAGAATATCAAATTAGTTTACCGGCAAACTATCAGAAATAAAACTGTTTCTGCCCTTTTATTTAGTATAATGTTTGTCCTTCAACCAGTTGACAGCTAGAAATTTAGCTCATCTCCGATGATACTGTACGTATATCCATAAAAAATGACTGCAAAGGTAGAGTCCGAAAATGAAGAACTGGATATCTCTATTTGTATATATTTATTTGGAGGTTGATTTGGTGGATATTATTCCTCGATATTACAGCTGCCTATTTTGTCTGTTTAATAGGCCTATTACTACTGTGCCATTGTAGAGGATGTGATTCTACGTTTTGCGTGGACTATCCAGATTTCTCTGACTACCATGGAAATTCACCCATTTGCTGGTGATATCATTGCTACTGTATTTGCACCACTAGAAGTTTTCCGGTAAGATACACTGTACTAACAGCATAGTTATTGAGCTTTGGAAGGCCTATTTGCAAATAATTATAACTGCATTTATCCCCTATAATTAAAAATATTTTATTCTCTCTCTACAGCTCTAAATCAGCCCACTCAGATGAACAATGCTTGTAGCATTCAAAAAAAGTATTATGTAGCATTTTAAAATGCAGACAGAAACTGCAAATCAAAAAAGACCTTGAATGTGGTTTCTAGCATTCAGAATTTGAAACTTCTACGTTTATAACTATTAGAAATATCCCAGAATCCAATTAATATAATTCCATATTATTTTTAGGAAGGGCTTTAAAATATCTATGAAAGTGTAATTTGCATTTTACCACAGTTTGAGAATTTGGGTTTATCTGTTGGGGATCAAACCTAGATTTAATATTTGTGTAGTAGGACTAGGCTTCAGTATCCAAGTTTAGCATATGCTCGCATCAACTCACTATACTGAAATTTTGATCTTTTTTCTCTCCAGTATTTGACCTGTTATATTTACATTATTTACTTTTTTGCTAGTCATATAGACGTATTTTCTTTGGGTTTTTCCCTTGTTTATTTTATTCTATTATTTTACTTTCACTTTGTTTATACTTTGTTTTTATTTCTTTGTTTTTTATGGTTGTGAGCCACCTAGAGCAGGCCTATGGTGAGCTAGGTAGCAAATACATTTAATAATAATAATAATAATAATAATAATAATAATAATAATAATAATAATAATAATAATAATAATAATAATAATAATATTTTAAAAAACTGTCGTTCAATTTACATCTATTGATTAGTCAATTGGAAAATTAATGCAAATATTCTCTGGCTTTAGTTTTCTTATTTGTCATTCTTTTGGGGAGAAGTGGAAAATTGATTTTCCTTATAAAATACATTTATGCATTAGTCTTATTCTATGTTAGTATCTTCAAATCTTTGTTTTAGTTGCTATTATCTTCCACTTTTCAGGCGGTTTGTGTGGAATTTCTTCCGATTAGAGAATGAGCATCTGAATAACTGTGGTGAATTCCGAGCTGTCCGGGATATTTCAGTGGCACCACTGAATGCAGATGATCAGACCCTGCTTGAACAGATGATGGACCAGGAGGATGGTGTCCGAAACCGCCAGAAAAATAGAGTTTGGAAGCGTAGCCAGAGTGTGTCTTTGCACAGACCACGTCTTGCTTCACAGTACGTGTTACACAATAGCCCAATGAGTTTCTTATTTGATTAGAATAACTTTTCTCCATGTATTTCCCTTCGATATTCTTGGGACTGCAATTTCCAGAATTCCTAGCTGAAATGATCAAAAGGAGTGCTGAATTTTCTGAAGGGCATAAAATTGGAAGGGGCTAAATTAGATTTAATAAATAAATCTAACATGGGAGAAGTAAAAGAAAACTGACCATTTTTTTCTATTGCATTCCACCCCACAAGAAGCCAGTTTACATTGCTTTCTGATACCCAACTTTCCTAAGGTTAAGAATTCTTAATGCATTTTAATTAATATACGTAATATTTAATTTAATTTGATTAAGGCAGACGCTCTTCATGTAGCCAGAAGTTAAATATCAGTGAAAATAAATTGATAAACTGGATTTTCTCTCATGTAGGCATACCCATTACCACAGGGTTGTTGGCATTAGACATTTGTGTTTCAGAGAATTCTAAATCTTTTTCTCTAAATCTTGTGCTGTGCTTATCGATCTTCCCTTTCCTCATATGATGCTATTCTTTTGTTGGGATGGATCATTCTCACCCTCTGCAGTATTTGACAGGAAAAAGTCAGCTTTTTGGAAGATGGGGAAGATTAACCTTGAAAATGTAGTATGTCAAGGTACTATCTGCTCTTTGAAGTAATTGTGTCCTAGGTTACAGACACAGGAAGGCCACGTTTTTCTTGGAGCCCTACAATTTCCAAGAAATGGAGAATTTTTGGTAGATTGAACTTTATTCATGGGTAGCTTTTTTTTTTTCCATTCAGGGCAGAAGGCTTTCAAGGAGAAGAAATCTGTGGTTGGTATAAAGATACTTAGAGTTACCATATATACTCGAGTATAAGCCGAGTTTTTCAGCACGTTTTTTGTGCTGAAAAACGTCCCCTCGGCTTATACTCGAGTATATACGGCTTATACTCGAGTTTTTTTCTTCTTTTTCACATTATACGGATGGTGCAAACTTGGCGGGCTTTTGCATTAGCTGGGAAGCCCTGCGGTGCAGTGAGAGGCGGGCGGGGGCCGCCAGCCTTCTCGGCTGAGGTAGGGAGGCTTTCCCTGACCGGTAGCTGCCTCATTTCCCTCCCTCGGCTTATACTCGAGTCCCCAGTTTACCCCAGTTTTTTGGGGTAAAATTGGGGACCTCGGCTTATACTCGGATCGGCTTATATTCGAGTATATACGGTACATTAAGATACTAAGTGAAGTTGACACGTTAGATACTAGTAATTCACTGCCTATTGGCAAGAGCAGAATGTACCTAACTTTCTTAACTGCGGGCAGGTTAGAATTTATGATAAGGATATGACATAGTTCTTGTATTCTTATATTCTTGTGATTATTCAGTATCTAATTAGATTAAACTATTAAGATGCCTAGTACAAAGAGGTTAATATAATTTATCAAGTTATATGCAGTATTTTGTCCAAATCCAATTCTAGTTTAAATCTATTGCCTTGCTCAGTATATCATAACATCTGCTGCATACAGATTTTCTACATAGACATATAAGCATGTATATATAGCATGAAATTAAGATTGTTTTAATATTACAATATACTTGGAAATATTTAATATTATATTTGGTGTATATTGTACACCAAATCTGCATAATTTTACATGTATAACAGTGTGACTCACTACTAATAAGTAATGAATCTAGCTACAGTAATACCCAGGGGAAGTATTAAGCAGTTGCTGTGATTCCAGCTCCCTCAGGGCTATAACTCTTATAACAAAGCACATTCATTGGTTTCTTGCATAAGTCTTTTGGTTAAGGTCATAACTTATTGCATAGATTCAAAATGTAACTCGGTCTTCTAATAATCTATTGAAGCTCCCATCTTCCATTGTTCCTACTGCCATCACTGGTAACCTGGGCATACTGACTAGATACTAGCTAAAAGATATTCCCCAAATGATCTTCAATCATATCCTCCAATAGCTTGCTATCTTGTGGATGAAGCATATTCCTAGGCTTTAGTTACAGGAGTTTATACACAAATTTATACACAAATATCAATGGGATGTGCTATCAGATTTATAAGAGCTAGGGACAGTTCCTCCTATAAGTAAATGTGTGTTTAACTCTAGGCAATCTATCCTCGTGTCATGTTCATTGTTGGGTTTTTCCTTCTTCCACCATTTTGTGCAGCATTATGATAGCTCATTTTTATCTATAGGGGCCTTGACCTGTCCCCATACTGATCCATTGCTGTTCTATTTGGTGTTTTTGTTGCTCTTCTCTTTATGGTGATGTTAAAGTTTACACACACACACACACACACACACACACACACACACACACACACACACACTCTTTCTATTAAAGATTTTCACATAAGTAAAAAGTAAACATGAAATTATATGGAGTGAAAATAAAAAAAAATAGAAATAAAAGAATAACTAAAAACAATAGTAGAGATAGAAAGAAAAATGGTGATGCTAAACAAATTTAATTATTTTGTAGCAGAAACAGCTCTTACAGGTATATTCTTCAGTAGCACCAGTATCAATACAATATGATTTGGGGAGAAATTTTAAAGGACTACATCATATGTTTGTTGCATTAAGTTGCAATTCTTAATCATTTCTGCCTTCCCATTCTCAGTTCAGAGAAGTTGTATACAACATAATTTCACCTTGAAAGTAATTGAAAGGCCATGTTTTATGTTCAGATGATTATCAGTGTTATGACCTTGTATTCCTACAGCCATAAATTGATTTCTGCATTTCAATAAAGATCAAATGCAGTCATCTTTTAAAACCCAACCATGAATAATTTGAAATCACCTCAATAAAAAATCTTTTTATTCTAATACATCAAAGACAGTTTACAGATTAAATTTAATATAATTTTTATTATAGCTGTGGTAATTTGGGAGCCACATAATATCTCTCAGATTACTTGAATTACAGCAGCTGGGTAAGAGAATGCATAATTGATCTTCTATTATGCATTTCATTCACAACAACATTATCCTGTTAGAAAATATGGAAGTTGCCACTCTTTTTAATCTTGTGTGCTTAGGCAAGGAAGATAATGCAGTATCATTTCCCACTTTCTTTGTGAAACAGTGACATGCAGGCATGAAGAATTTTGTCATCTTCCTTATTGTCTGTTTTCCCTTCTCAGCCTCCATTAGTGCTGCATTTGCTGCAGTTCTGTCTAAATCATTTTAGTATAATGCTTGTTATTCTATCCTCTACCCTCTGGAGATTTAGCTTTTGATACCCCTTTCTTGTAATTTTATCACATATTTTTCAAGGAGAATTTTGAATTCATTTGCTTTGTTATTAGCAGCTTTTAATTGGTTGTTGATTGAAATAACTATTTGAGAAAGTAATGAACAACTTTTGGCTTTAAATTCCAGCCAGTATTCAGTTTTTCCTCTGTCCTCAAATTAGATATAAGATCTTTTAACCTCCCAATCTAACACAGCATAATTTATGAAATGTAACGAGTACAGTGCACTTGCCATATCATTATGCTGCAGCAAATCCTCTTGTTAAAGTTGTTTAAAGCTCATCTGAAATTCAAAATACATCCATTGTTACCTCTTTGATTTTTTTCTTGCTCTTTAGCTTACTATCATTTTTCAAATTTTTCATCTTCATACTACTATGCAACAACACTCCCAGTTGATGAAGGCTTCTAGGGAGGTTACAGGTAGCTGGATGCATGCTATAATCGAAGGAGGCAGTGGTGCACCCTTTCCTCAAAAAGCACCTACGCATCCTGGACAATTTTAATCACGTTTCCAATCTTTTCTTTTCATGGAAGATGAAAAAGGGAAGAAACTGATTATCTGGACTCCTTTCAGTCAGATTTCAGGCACAGACATAGTATGGAGACAGCATTGATAGCTTTTCAGGTTGACTTGTTGTGAATTAGTGGCAAAATGACAAAATTAGTGGACCAAAGGAATGCTGTCGATATAATTTACTTGGACTTCAGCAAAGCATTTGATAAAGTAGATCATAACCTACTACTAGATAAAATAGAAAAATGTGGGTTAGACAACACCACCACCAGATGGATTCGCAACTGGCTGACCAACCGCACTCAACGTGTAGTCCTCAATGGAACTATATCCAAATGGAGGGAAGTATGCAGTGGAGTACCCCAAGGCTCTGTTTTAGGCCCAATACTCTTCAACATCTTCATCAATGACTTGGACGAGGGGATAGATGGGGAACTCATCAAATTTGCAGATGGCACCAAGCTGACAGAAATAGCCAACACTTCAGAAGATAGGCTCAAGATACAGAAGGATCTTGACAGACTTGAACATTGGGCACTAACTAACAAAATGAAATTCAACAATGAAAAAAGTAAGGTTCTACATTTAGGCAAAAAAAAAAAAAAAAAAAACACAAAATGCACAGGTACCGTATATGTGGTACCTTGCTCAATAGTAGTAACTGTGAAAGGGATCTTGGAGTCCTAGTGGACAACCATTTAGATATGAGCCGGCAGTGTGCAGCAGCTGCCAAAAAAGCCAACACAGTTCTAGGCTGCATAAACAGAGGGATAGAATCAAGATCACGTGAAGTGTTAATACCACTTTATAATGCCTTGGTAAGGCCACATTTGGAATATTGCATTCAGTTTTGGTCGCCACAATGTAAAAAAGATATTGAGACTCTAGAAAGAGTGCAAAGAAGAGCAACAAAGATGATTAGGGGACTGGAGGCTAAAACATATGAAGAATGGTTGCAGGAACTGAGTATGTCTAGTTTAATAAAAAGAAGGACCAGGGGAGACATGATAGCAGTGTTCCAATATCTCAGGGGTTGCCACAAAGAAGAGGGAATCAAACTATTCTCCTAAGCACCTGAGGGTAGAACAAGAAGCAATGGTTGGAAACTAATCAAGGAGAGAAGCAACTTAGAACTAAGGAGAAATTTCCTGACAGTTAGAACAATCAATAAGTGGAACAACTTGCCTGCAGAAGTTGTGAATGCTCCAACACTGGAAATTTTTAAGAAAATGTTGGATAGCCATTTGTCTGAAATGGTGTAGAGTTTCCTGCCTGGGCAGGGGGTTGGACTAGAAGACCTCCAAGGTCCCTTCCAACTCTGTTATTATGTTATGTTAAGAATTTGGGATGGTGGTAGAGCGACTGTCCTGGGTTTCTTGATTTTTCAATAGCTTTCAAGCCCATCAACCTGAGTATCCTTCTAGCTTGCTTGTGAGAATTTGGAGTGGAAGATACAATGTTGCAGTGCTTTCCCTCCTTTCTCTGTGGTTGGATTTAGTAGAGGAACAATCAGATCCTCAACCTGAGGTTGCTGGTGTGTGGGCTATCATCTCTTTTCTTCAACATCTTCATGAGCTTGTTGAATAAATTTGAATTCAAGCATCATCAGTATCCAGATGATACAAAATTATATATCAGACTTACCAGACAATACTGAGAAGGAACAGACTTATTAACAGTCCTGGATGAATTGCTCTTTAAGACTCTTTTGGAGTCACAGCTCCTTCAGTGTCATCTGATGAGACCTAGAAAGCAGGACAGGATAGGGGAACACTGTTTCCCCTACCAAGATAGATCTGGGCCCAACCCTGACTATATTCAGAGGGTTCTAAAAGTCTGGCTGTTTCCCCAGGCCTGGGTTAGCATGGGTGTGTGAGTCCAGCATGTTTTATTATCTTTTAATGTTGGTTTTAGTTCCAGTGCTTGGCTATGTTTTTTTTAAGCTGTACAGGTAATCCTTGACTTATGATCATTCATTTATCAACCAAAGTTACAACAAAACTGAAAAAAGTAATTTACAGCTGTTACAGCAGCTAAATATTCTGATATTTGGCAACTGGCATATAATTACAACAGTTGCAGCATCCCAGGATCACGTGATTGCTTATTGTGACCTTCCCACTCAGTTTTCAATAAGCAAAGTCAATAGATGATTCACTTAACCACTCTATTATTTGCTTAATGACTGTGGCAGAAAGGACATAAATTAAGGTGTGATTATGTGATGACTCACTTAACAATTGCATATTAAGCAATGGAAGTTCTGGTCTGAATTGTGGTCATAAATCAAAGACTACTTATATTGTTTGATTATTTTACTTTATACCCATGCCTTTGTGATCTCTCACTTAGATTACTGAAATATGCTCTACATTGGGCTGTCATTGAAGAGCATTCAGAAATTTCAGTTGGTGTAAAATTGAGCTGCATGTCTAATAAATGTTGCTGGCTACACTACAATGTAACATCATTACTCTGTGAGCTGCACTGTCTGCCAGCATGTTTCTGGGTCCAATTCAAGGTGCTGGTTGTCACCGTTACGTCACCTACATGATTTGGGACCAGGTTACTTAAGAGGGATCAACTTTTTGCAAGAGTTTTTACCTAACCAAATTGATCCAATGGATTGGGCCTGCTGCAGATCCCATTAGCCAAAGAGTGATCATCAGCCAAATGATCAAATGAGCCAAATGATCAAAGAATGACCATCATCCAAAGATATTTCATAAGCCCCTGCCTTATGAAATATCCTCCTCTCAGAGACTGAAATGGCCCCAACCCTACTGGCCTTTAAAAACTTGGCTGTGTTCCTGGGCCTGAGCTTGGTAAGTTTAAGGGCTCGGTTACTTGACTAGCTCTCTTCTCCTACTTCTAGAAGTTTTTTATTTCCATCAAAACATTGCTCATTTGCTCTGCCACTTTTAATTTTTATTCTTTGAAATTCTTTTTCTTTACTGATTTTATATGTTTGTCTCTGGGTTTGGGTATTCTCATTTTTCACAGCAATCATTTTTATATACATTTTCTCATACTTTTTATTATTTCAACAAGCATACTTTTTTGTACTCCCTATTTACCTTCATACTTATATAGCAATTTATAACATAATTGTTTTACTTTCTTGCAGGAAGCTTCCACATCCTCTTTAATTCCTTCTATTAATACATTTTTAATTATTTTTCATAAAGAATTTGTATTTTCCTGAATTCATTCTCATTTCACTTTTCCCCTCTTCTTCCTTGTCCATTTCCCCCAAAATCTATTTTTGATAGTTTCAAAAAATGGTATGTCTCACATTCAAAACTTTTGATCACTCTTGTACCCTTCACTAATTGTTTCCTGTCAATCTTTCATCATAAATAGGCTTGGTTTTATATTTATATTCATGCCATTGCTATAAAACATTAATAACAGATCTCTTTCTAAGCAGCTATTCTCAAGTCAGCATTCTCATTCTTTCTTGGGTCTCTAAAGGCTTATCACTTTTTCGGTTCTCTCACACCTTATTCAAGCTCACGTGTTCATAGCATGTAACAGATTTTTTTTCTTTTTATAGCACAGTTTTTCCCCCCTTCCAGATTAGAATGAACCTGAACCCTACTGCTTTTGTATACAAACTAGAATCTAATCAGATTCTAGAATCTAATCAGATTACAGACTCTAAAGATTACTTTGCAGGGCAACATTCTATTTAATGCATATCACAACCAGAAGGTATGCTCAGTGTGCTAGCAAATGCTCATATGAGCTTGAACATTAAGGATGCCGATTTGGGAGGGTGGGAGTTTGGAGGCTACATTTAAAATCTCCTTCATTTCTTGATTTTGGATCCCAATTAATACATAGATTTAAATTCTCTCACATGCCATTTCATTTTATTTTCTCAAATTTACATATACATATACATATATATGTCTTGGCATTTTCAGATCTTTTCCCGTGTAAGGTTGAGAGTATCTTGGCGACATTTCGACAAGGTCTCACTCTTCAGGCTGGTGTCTTCGGCTTCGTGCTTCTCGAGCAAAGAGTGGTCGGAGCTGCCATCTCTCTATAAATACTGGTGGGGAGGTGGGGAGTGTTGCTGTGAGCGGGTTGGTTGGCTGTGTGGCTGCATCTTGATTGGTAGATGGAGTGGGTGTTTGCAGATTGGTTGAGGTGGGGAGTGTTGCTGTGAGCGGGTTGGTTGGTCTATGGTTGCATCCTGATTGGTAGTTGGAGTGGGTGTTTGCAGATTGGTCTAATAGGAGAATAAATGCATGCATCGCAGAACACAAAAACGCAGTCAGAAAAGAAGAAAAAACCTCCTCCTTTTTCCAGCACCTTAAAACCACAGGACACAAAATTGATTTTGAAGGAACCAAATTAATCTCCAAAACTGAACACTATAACAAGAGAATAATTATGGAAGCCATTGAAATAGAGAAACATCCCCACAATATGAACAAACGGGACGACACCTCCCACCTACCAGACATCTGAAAATCAGCCTTGGTCAACAAATGAGTCCCAGCCACAAAAATTGACCCCGGACCCAGGACAACATACAACACCACCACCAATCATCCACACCAGATTCAAACCCAAACCCATCCCACAGATGAAACACAACCACCATCCAGAAGCCAGACCATGCTGATACCACTGGCTGCTGCGCCCCCTCCGATCCCCACACAAAGCAGGCTGACACACACCTGGAACACATGACAGGACCTCGGACTCGGAGCCAAACCAGGACCCGGGATGCTGCATCACAGCCATCTGCTCAAGACATCACATCACAGAACTTCAGAGGCCACAACACCAAAGTTCAGGAACAAAAGACCAGGACCACACCCACACAGGATGCTACAAAACAGCCGACCAATCTGCAAACACCCACTCCATCTACCAATCAGGATGCAACCACAGAGCCAACCAACCCACTCACAGCAACACTCCCTACCTCGACCAATCTGCAAACACCCACTCCATCTACCAATCAAGATGCAACCACACAGCCAACCAACCCGCTCACAGCAACACTCCTCACCTCCCCATCAGTATTTATAGAGAGATGGCAGCTCCGACCACTCTTTGCTCGAGAAGCATGAAGCTGAAGACACCAGCCTGAAGATGATGGGTGAGACCTCGTCGAAACGTTGCCAAGATACTCTCAACCTTACACGGGAAAAGACCCGAAAATGCCAAGACCTACATACCTATACCCGTGAAAACCTACAGAAACATATATATGTTTATGTATATGCACAGGGGTCCCCAACTTCTGGGCCATGGCCTACCAGACTGTGGCCTATTCTCAACCGGACCACGTGAGTGGCAGGCCGGCACATACACATACGCAGCTCGACTCATGCAAGCCTCCTTTGATTTGAATTGTTTAGAAAATAAAGCTATTTGTGGCAAGGAGCTTGCAACAGTGGCAAATTATATTCTGATCATAGAGCATCACTGCTTATTCTGTACCAACAATGATTACAATGAATGCTCATTTCAGTAGAAATGCTTTTTCTTCTGGGTTCTTTTCATACTAGCAAGTACTCAGCAGAGGGAGCTGTTGATATATAATATTTATTCAGTTCAATAAACATTAATATGCCTGATCAAAATTCTTCTGCTTAGATTGTGTTTTGAATGCATAGGGTCAGGGGATAGATGAAATCTGCTAATAATAATAGTCAGTGAGGTTAACAGTTTTATGTTGCTAGGATAAATAAATAATTAAAATTTAATTGTTTTAAAATACCCAAAAGGGTTTCATGGATATACTATGGCATACTGTACAAATTACACAGCAGTACTTAGCTGTGGTCAAAGAAACAAAATCAGATTAATCCTTTTTAGATATTTTAGAGCAATTATCTTTTCCTCTTTTATCCTAATTAATTGTGACTTGGGTTTTAACTGCTGATCTATGACCAAATAAAGATTGATTAATTGATTAATTGATTGACAAATTATTAATCAAAGTTTAATTTCCTGTTTTCTCAGGTCAAAGATTCATGACACCAAAGTATTAATAGAAGACACAGATGATGAAGCAAACACATGAAATGGCCACAGAGTCAAGTTCCACATCCCTCATGTTCTCTTGCTTTATTACCTTCCCAACCCCAACTGCCACCCAGTCTATCCTCTGGTATAGTTCCAGCTAAAAACAGGAGAAAAATCTGAACACATTTTCTGAGCTCTTCCGGACCGGTTCCTATGGACTCCAACAAGCTCACTGTGTTTTCCTTTCTTTTCTTCTGGTTTTAATTTGATTTCTTATTTTTAAAATATAAATCTAACTTTGTTTTGCCAATCAGAGGGACATTTAAGGAAGGAGCTGTCTTAAAGATTGTTTACAATCTCTTCAAGGACATACAATCTGGATGAAGAAGCATCATTTGGACTCCCTAATGGGACTTTACTGAGAAATCATTCGGTCTCTGCTCAGTCCAGTTTTGACTGGTTGAAACTGGACCGGCGTTTTTAACTCTGGCTCGCGCTCTGGTTTTTGGTGTTTTCTTTCATATCCAGCGCCAAGGCACTAGCTGCACTTGCCGGGAAAGTGCACTTAGAGCAGTACCTTCATTCACGAAGCTACTTTTTAATTTGGTGTAACTTTCTTATATTTTTTTTTTTGAAATATGATGTATTTGTTGCACATAGTTTTCATATTATTTATGATAGTTAACCTTATGAGAATGGTTTCTGAGTCCTGTGCAATGAAGGTGGTAACTCTTTAAAAAAGAAAAAAAAAAGGCAAGTGGTTGGGGAGAAGGGGATGTAGATCCTGGATCTCTCTTGCTGCAAGGTTAAGCCCTTTAAAATACCTCTTTGAGAGAACTTGCACCAGCTTAACCTGATTATTTTTTTATTTTTCTTATTATTGATTGATTGATTTTAAGCCAAAGTCACTCTGTTGAGTTTTACTTGTTGCTGCTGGTCCCGTAGAAATCTTGTCACCTTCCTTAGCTGGATCTTCTTTATACGTGTGCCTCCACAGAAATAGTAACATGATCTTCAGATTTCTGTTGGAAAAAAGAATCTAGAGCTAATCCGATGTAGTCTGTCAGATATCCATGCAAGAAAGCCTTAGTTTGTACATTTAAGAATGGTTTTCATTTTAGTGAGCTGAGTCTCTAGGACATTATCCCATTTTTAAATAGGGAGTTCCTGTATGTATGGTTCATTCACTTCAGCTAAAAAAAGAGAAAAACAAAACTGATTGAGACAAAGGCCTGTCTTGTAGTGGATATAGGATTACTCATTTAGCAGTATATACTGGGTTCAGGCAGATACTCAACAGCTTGTCATTTATGTCATCCAGAGGCTGCGTTGTCTCTAAATATTGAGAAAGTTGGTATTGCTACAGAAAGGGCTCTTTAATTTTTTTCAATAAATAAAATATTTTGCCATACTTTGGCAAAAACTTGTCTGACAATCACTGTCCAAGAACATCCTCAGGTTAACTTTTGTTTCATTTTTTAAACCTACCTGCCCCAAGTCCTAGATTTCCAGTGTGGTGCTAGGCCCAACTTTTACAAGCATTATGAGTGGCACTGCTAATTGGACTTATGGTAGATGGTCATACACTTTAGTAAATTCTTTTTTAAAAAAGTTATCAGTTGATTATTTTTATTTTTCTTATTATTGATTGATTGATTTTAAGCCAAAGTCACTCTGTTGAGTTTTACTTGTTGCTGCTGGTCCCAGAAATCTTGTCACCTTCCTTAGCTGGATCTTCTTTATCGTGTGCCTCCACAGAAATAGTAACATGATCTTCAGATTTCTGTTGGAAAAAAGAATCTAGAGCTAATCCGATGTAGTCTGTCAGATATCCATGCAAGAAAGCCTTAGTTTGTACATTTAAGAATGGTTTTCATTTTAGTGAGCTGAGTCTCTAGGACATTATCCCATTTTTAAATAGGGAGTTCCTGTATGTATGGTTCATTCACTTCAGCTAAAAAAAGAGAAAAACAAAACTGATTGAGACAAAGGCCTGTCTTGTAGTGGATATAGGATTACTCATTTAGCAGTATATACTGGGTTCAGGCAGATACTCAACAGCTTGTCATTTATGTCATCCAGAGGCTGCGTTGTCTCTAAATATTGAGAAAGTTGGTATTGCTACAGAAAGGGCTCTTTAATTTTTTTCAATAAATAAAATATTTTGCCATACTTTGGCAAAAACTTGTCTGACAATCACTGTCCAAGAACATCCTCAGGTTAACTTTTGTTTCATTTTTTAAACCTACCTGCCCCAAGTCCTAGATTTCCAGTGTGGTGCTAGGCCCAACTTTTACAAGCATTATGAGTGGCACTGCTAATTGGACTTATGGTAGATGGTCATACACTTTAGTAAATTCTTTTTTAAAAAAGTTATCAGTTGATTATTTTTTTTAATTCCATATTAAAAAAAATCCAGCATCCATAGGATAGAGCAGCATGAATGCTTAAGATGACCACTCCCTCTCCTTGTAGTAGAAAGCCTGTGTTGTGTATGCCAAGCATTTGTATTTCATATTAGCAAATGAAAGTTATTGTACTCTGTTACACAATGTGTGCATTTGTGAGATCACCACCCTATGTTGGGAGAAGCTATTTCAGATTTGCTTAAGTCTGATACTGATATAGGATTTCACAGCAAGGACTGTGTTGTTCTTGTTTAGGTTTTTAGATGGTGTTAGTTCCTTTCTCCTGTTCAATCTCCTTTGGTTTACAAATCACAAGCATTTTAAGCAAAGAGGATTCCTCTTTTTTCCTTTTTTTCCTTTCCTTTCCAAGTTAATAATCTCGTCTATAATAATTTATTTCCTTATTTTATCTTTCAAGCCATTCACAAGACTTACTTTGTAAAGCAACTGTGACTTAAAAATAGTATGCATAATGTGCCTGTAGCCATAAGGAACTAGAAAACAAACTTCTGGCAAAACAAATTAACTACAAATCAGGACTCCTTGACAGGCAAGAGAGCTGTAGAATGAAACTTTAAATCACAGTTATTTTTTATTGTGCTTTAACTTGGTAGAAGATTTAGGACATTGTGGTCGTAATGCAAGTAGATCTTGGAGTTGTACATTATTTGTGCTTCTGCAGTGTAGCAGTTATTGCTTGGTATTCTAGTACCAGGCTGTTCTAGTAGAAAAGTTGGATTTTGGAGTCCCACTAAGCTGTTTTGTAACAAGATGAGTCTGCAATTCAATGAGAGGTGTTTTTTTTTTAACATATTATAATAATAGACTACTACCGAACTTCATGTGAATAATGGCAACTACCTATACATTCAGTTAAACAAATATGAGAGGTCATTCTACCTAAGGAATGTTAATCTGAATAAATCATGCGTCCCCTAAATTCCTCCAGCCAAAGACATATAACAGGGAAAGGTTTATTCAGGATATACTGAAGAATTCTGACGTTTGAGTATTAAGCAGAAGGAGTAACCTGATGGTAGAAATTTAGAAGTACCAGCAATCTGAAATAATTTGCCTATCAGATTAGGAAGATTAT
Source organism: Ahaetulla prasina (assembly GCF_028640845.1). Classification (NCBI taxonomy): domain Eukaryota; kingdom Metazoa; phylum Chordata; class Lepidosauria; order Squamata; family Colubridae; genus Ahaetulla; species Ahaetulla prasina. The sequence goes on from NC_080541.1 coordinate 125,263,282, forward strand.
GCCACAATTAACAATTTTTTTCATGCCACCATCATCTGACTGAAAAAGATCACTGCCTTGTGCATAAGTGAAGTTCCAGATTTAATTTATATTTAGAGAACTTGACTAATTTTCATAAATTGTATGTTGAGTTGTTGTTTTTTTGGATCTATGTAATGATTAGCCAAGTTCATTAACTAAGACACCACCCCCACCCCCACCCCCACCACAGGGTGCTGTCATCAAAAAGCCCTAGATTGAATTGAATTGTATATTTGGAAAAAAATGTGTGTCCTAAAGAATTCATGCTTGGTAGCCTAACTTAAGAAATTGAAACTTGTCTCTCTTCCTAATGTAGAAGTTTATCTCCAGAGTTCACTGTATTTTCCTGCGGGTGGTTAGTGCAGAATTGTTCATTAAAACCAGTCTATCTGAATTTCTTATGTAGAAAGCTTTTAGAATCACTAAAATAGAATATTGAGATAGCCAGGATACCGTTTCCATTTTCCTGGAGTGTAGAGAAATGCCATGTAACTTGCAAAAAAATATTCAGAAGATATTTTTTTTCCTCACAGAGTTAAAGACGTGAAAAAAGGGTTGATGCTTTTGGCTTACACACTTGGCCTTTTCCATGTCTGGCAAATAGATTTAATGTAGCGTTACATAATGGTTAGATTTTCTTTGACCTAAATGACAGGAGGATAAGAGGAAGCTATGAACCTCATGGGAATTAATGGCTTTAAGTGTTTACCTGTTTTGGAAATGGAATGGAATTGACACTCTTGTCAAGAAGACTGTAGAGGCATCTTTGTGAGGATATGCAGAAGCACTTTGCTGTTTTTTGGTTTCCTCTTTCAAATGAGTTTCTCCTTGTTTTGTCAGAGAAGAATTTGTTATATTTGAATTAAAATATGTCCCTTGCTCTTTGTCCATTCTCTATAAAGGTTACAGAGTTGTGGAGAGTAGGAATATTGTAATGGATTCAGGCTTTATTCTGAGCATTTAAAAAACCCTCCTATGTTTTAATGCTTTGCTTTTTATTACCTGATTTCTTTATCTTTTTGATTGACACAAGCAAGTGTGCTTTGTAGGAAAATAAACAAAAGCTTGCATATTGGAAGGCAAAGCATATATTCAGGAAAAAGTATATAATTCTGGTGTCTAAGGAGGAAATTCCATCGTGTTATTCTGGACTTTGGCTTGAAATTGATCACAAGCCTATAGGGAAGTAGTAGTAGTAGAAGCTTTGTATAGATCATTTTCTTTTAAAATATTTTAAAAACATCAGACAATTTCATCATTAAGGAAGTCCATCTTTCCCCCTCCCCACAAAAAAAAACCCTCTTAATTGGACAAAAATGTGTCCAGTGTATTTCTTTTCTGTGGAGAAGTGCTATGTCTAAATTAAGCAATGTCTTCAACATCTAGATATTTCTAAACTTCTTCAAGAGATGCACATGAACATTTTTAATCCATGATTGTGTTCTCATATTTTTGTTTTCAAGGAAGCATTATTGATAAGGCCTCTAATATTATAGTATCACAAATTTGCAAAGAGCAGGGAAGAAAAATGTAACTTGACTAGGAAGATTTCCTGTTGATATATAACAAATTTGATCTCTTGACTTTCCCACTTTTCTCTAAGGATCATAAAAAAGCCAGAAGGCATAAATTGAAATTCTAGATTTTAGAACCTACTACTATAGTTAGATCCAGAATCATGCGATTGGACTGGTACAATTGTCAGGAAAGACATAACTATTTCCTTTTCTAACCACCATGCTGAGTTGAGCAATTATATTAGCCCCCTATATAATTTTTGTTAAATTTTTCTGTAAACCAGTTGTGTTAGAAGAAATTGTACTGACTTAATAAGGTTTGTATTTTTTAACACTGGTTATTAAAAAGGAAGAAAGATTTCTTTGAGGGGGAGCCATTTTTATGCTTTTAATACCTTCCCCTATATTTTTTTCTGCTTCGTATATGAATATATACAAGACACTAACAATGTTGCCAAAATATTTATGTTAGTTCTGATTGGAAGGTGTGCATTTGGATATATCCTGTTTCCAAATCTTTATTAACTCGATCGAAAAATCACATTTTTTCTTTCTTTACGCTGCTGTAATAAGTAGAGTAAAGGTGCTATAGGTTGATAACTAGGCTATGAACTGCAGTCTTCGTATCTAAATATGCCAATAGATTAGTCCATTTACCATGCTAAACTCTAAATTATCTCCACCATGTTTAAGCCTTTGGCCTTATACTGTTAAGAATTCTTCAAAAAGCAATTGGAGATGGCAACAAACTTTCCTTTTGAGATCCAACTTTGCCCTGCTGCTATATTGAGATATATCTCATTCCCATTTTTCACCTTATTGGTGTGTTGGTCTAAATAATGATTATATATTACAAAACCCCGAACTGTAGGTGTCAAAAGTAACTATGGAATGTGATATAGTCCTCTTGTGGGTGCTTTTCTCTTTACTTTTTTCCTTTCTCTATCCCCTTCTCCACTCCTCTTTTGGTTCAGTGGAAAAGGTGAAGAAAAGACTTGCCGCTTGCTTGGACTCATAATGATGTTTTCTGTGATTGCGCTTTTAGCTGTCTCCTTCTCCCTCCCCTACTCTCCCCCCATGGATATAAGACTTTTCTGAAGTGTGGAATTAACTTTCTTGATAAGTAGGTTTAAAAAATGCACAATGTGGTACTGTTTCATAGTTCTTAGATGGTTGTATAAAAAGAGTTAATGTGGTTTGTGCTTTAAAAGGAACAAGTGATTGATTTATTAATCTGTCTTTTTCATTATTACAAGCTTTGTTTTCCAATGACTACTTGCCTGTTTGCTTTTGTATGTTATATGCGTCTTTAATGGTTGATTTTTATTCTTACACATTGATGTTGATCACATCAGGCACATAGATCACACCTGTGTAAGCCTTATGTAATTGACTAGGGCATCCACAAGACTATTTTTACACATTTATTACTTACAGATTAGATTTCTATTCTGCCTTTAAGACAGAATTGTAAATAATCGTGATTACATTTCTATCAATGCTGACCATGTTTGTTTCTTTTTTAAACAAAAAAAAAAGTTGGTGAGGTTGAACTTTAGACAGCGAATATTGTTTTTTCACTACCTGAGCAACTTAATTGATGCTCCCCAGTAGATCATCATATCATTTGAACCTGTTGCAGTAAAGAATCCCATATTAGTGTTGTCCAAGTATATCATCCATTAAATTCAACTTTCCCAAAGAATAGCAGCCATGTTATTCTTTTGCAGCAAATACAAGAAGAAGAAAATCCTGGGTTACCTTAAAGATATATGGTGCTATGTTTGTATTCTCACAGACTCCAAAGTACCTTTTTTGAATCAATTCCAAAGTGCTTTACAAACCTAATGTGTAACATGGTGCTAAAACAGCCCTTCCAAAAGTTAGGGAAGAAATGTTGTTTTCAGATACAACAGCTTTTATTTATGGAAAGCATTTAGCACTGTTTGGACAATGAAGGCAAGTCAGGAAGTGGAAGAATAGTTAAATCCAATGGTCTCCTATGCTAGGATATAATGCTTGTTTTCCAAATTAAGAGAATTAAGCTTCCTCACTTTTTAATTGCTAATATACTGACGCATAAACCAAGAGTAAATAATATCAACATTAAGAACAAAACACATGTATCTATACAGTGTTAAGTATGTAAAATTTTATGATTAGCATAAAGGAAGATATCAGAACATATTCACACTAAAGAGTGCAAATACCATATCTAATTCAAAAAGGCTTACCATATATAGTTCATTCTTCATTCTCATTTCAGAGAATAGAGTTCATAGAGTTCAATAGAGTTCATTATATTTTTAATCTATCTGTCAGGTAGAGTGGGCAGTGAGCACAGTTCACTCCCAAATAGAACAATATGGCCATTTTGTTTCAAAATCTCAGTTGAAATAATAATCAAGATCCGATGGCTCAGGACTGTCTCCTATAAAAAGATAAAAGTTTCCCCTGTTCAGTGGTGTCCAACTCTAGGGGGCAGTGCAAGAACGGGAGCTCACTCCATCATGCAGTACTTGAGTCTTGAACTGCCAACCTTCAAGTCAACAAGCCCAGCATCTTAACTGTGCTCCACTTGTATCCTATACTGTCACTGTAATGTTGATTGATACCGTTTTTTTGTTGTCCCGTTGTAGTACTATTTCTGGCACTATCAACTGGGATGGGAGCAATGGGTAAAATATGTTCTGATCAATTTAATGCATAGAGGAGAAATGTCACTCATTTGTTTTAAAGTATAAAAATACTAAAATAATAATTTAGCACTTGGACACTGTACACAATGAAAAGCATATATAGCTATACATGTAAGGCTGGACAGCCTTTTTTCCTTGAAAATTGTATTCCTTGGAGGTAATCTGTAGTTTCATGCCAATTATAAAAGGGTCCAGAGACTAAATTGGCCTCTGCCATTGACTTCATCATTTTAACCATTATCTTTGCATCTCCCTCTTTAAAAACCTTTGTTCAGTCTGTTAAACAATCTCTTTGGCCAGAATCTAAATGGTTTAAAATGATTATTTGTACAGATAGTCCTCAATTTACAACCATTCATTCAGTGACATTTGAAGTTATAATGGCACTGAAAAAAGTAACTTGCAAGCAGTCCTCACACTTATGAACATTACAGCATCTCCAGGCTATCACATGATCAAATTTGACCCCTTGGTAACCAGCATATATTTACTACAGTTGTAGTGTCCCGAGGTCATGTGATCACCATTTGCAACCTTTTCAGCCAGCTTCCAACAACAGAGTCAGTGGGGGAAGCCAGATTTGTATAATGACTGCATGATTCAGTTAACCTGCAGTGATTTGCTCAACCACCATGGCAACAGTCATAAAATCGGATTTGACTCATTTAACAACTGCCTTGCTCAGCAATGGAAATTCTGGTTCCAGTGGTGGTTATAAGTCGAAGACTACCTATATTGGGGTTTCTTTTTAAAGGCAGAAGTTTCAAGAACTTGAAAGGGTACAGACTATGGTGAAACTTCTTTTCCTTCGGTAAACCTGAAGGTTGCAAAAATTCATACTAAAAACTTTTCAGTCAAAAATGGTATTTTAACTTACAAACTAGTACATACTGGATGACAGAGTATGCATTTCTTCTGCCATCTTTATATATTAGAAACTCAAAACAATATTATGTCTCCTACTAGTCTGTCACATGTCCTCCAACATTATAAGCATGCAGACAAAACTCTGCAATTCATGTTATTTCATCCCCACTTAGACTTGATGATATTTGGAAATGGGGATAATACTGGAAATTGAAGTATTTTTTAGAATTAATGAATGGGAGAAAAGACCTCACATTTAGCACAATTTAACAGGTTATCAGGCGGGCATGTTTTTAGAAAGCAAAGCTGATTGGCAGCATTTATTGTAGCATTCCCTACACACTGAAGTCAACAGACATGGAAGGGTCAGGAGTGGATTAAAACAATTTCATAATCCTAGTGATTTTCTTTTTTATCAGGATTATGAAACCAATCATGAATATCAAAAGCCACAGCTTAAACCAGCCCCTTGGGACATATGCTTTATACTGATGGGTGCAGGAGACAAAGCAACCAGTAGGACAAGAATGAAAGCTGTTCTCCATTTTATTTAGTGAGATTCTTCTTTTGAATTCATAACAGTTTGAGAGTTGCTGGATTTAATTGAGGTAGCTGATGATATCCAGGTAAGACACTTCTTTAAATTATTGCGTTGTTCTGCTTACAACAAAGCAAGGAACCAATGTTGCTTGCAGAATTGTTTTGCATTTAGGATTTAGGAAAACTCCTAAACCATTCCACGAAGAGTGTTTTTTTTTTTATGTCAGGTTATCCGTTATGGCAAAGCTTAAGAACCCAGTGATAGAAACAAAATATTTCTATACCAAGTCTAAAGAATAAGCAGTTTATCTAGTTATTGGGGTTATATTAATATACTTGTTAGGAATAATCTAGACATTACAGCTCAAAATATGGCTTCCACATTACACCATGTTAATTGGTTTGACTAGAAGTCATTTGCGTAACAGCCCTTGAAACTCATAACTGAATGATAACTAGTTTAAGTATGTGCTACTGAAGCAAATGCATTATTTCCTTCCTGAATACTCTTGCTCCTGCTTCCTTTTCTCAGTGATTTCATTTATCATTCATTTTTTATTTTAAATTCTTTAGTCCAAGACACACCAACTGTATTCTTAAGAGATCCATGGACACAAATATAACCTTCTTTTCCATTTACATGTCTGATATTGCTGTCAAAATGAATAATTCTTAACAGGTTTTCTTTGCTAAGAGAAACCAAATTAAAATGTTACAGATAAATGCCTGCCCCTTTATTTGTTTTAGAAAATACAGTTACTTAAGGTTTTGTATTATATAAACAAACCTTAGTTGTTTCAGAGTACTACATTTTTATTTGAAACAAAGTCTCAGAGTTGTGTGAATTGTCATTTAGTTTCTTCTGATTCTTCAGGACCCAATATGGAAATAATTTCATCAGAATTTTCTGGTAGTAACTCTTTTTGAAATTTTCTAAGTTTATGCTTATGTCATCAAATGTAGGATCTAGAAACCTTTTCTTCTGTCAGACACTCTTTCAATTGCCTTTTATTTTCCCCAGCTCAGAATCTTCTCTTGTATTTGCATTGCAGATACCAGAGCTTTAGCTTCATTGAGAAGTGCATCTTTGGAGAAATCTATTTTAATGTCACTAGTACTAAATGATTTGTCCTTCTTGCAGCACCTGGTATTTCGCAACAATTTTCTTTAAGTACCATTGTTTCTTCATCTTTGTCTTTTTTATAGTAAATTGCATTAAAAATTACCATTAAACAGATTAAAGCTACTACAAACTGGGGGAGAAAACTAAGAGAATGAAAAATAGGAAATGCAAAAGAGTAAAAGAAACTAGAAAATAAGAATATGGGGGGGAAAGGATATATATAGGGCCGTGATAGCTCAGGCTGGTAAGAAGCCTGTTATTAGAACACAGCAGCCTGCAATTACTGCAGGTTCAAGCCCGGCCCAAGGTTGACTCAGCCTTCCATCCTTTATAAGGTAGGTAAAATGAGGACCCAGATTGTTGGGGGGGCAATAAGTTGACTTTGTAAAATATACAAATAGAATGAGACTATTGCCTTATACACTGTAAGCCGCCCTGAGTCTTTGGAGAAGGGCGGGATATAAATGTAAATAAATAAATAAATAAATAAATAAATAAATATATATATTTATATATTATATATATGTATGTATGTATGTATGTATATGTATATATATATATATATATAGGAAGAAATTACTACCCCTTTATCACAAGTATAAACAGTTTTGATAACTTATCTCTTTCTCTTAAAATATATTTAAAAAATTACCCCTTCTTCCCCATCTCATATTTTATCTATAAACTATAAAGCCTCATTATTTAATCCTAGTCAGCAAAAGTCAAATAAGGCTTAGCAAAAATAGCAATATCTCAATTTTGACATTGATCAAATAAACCAAATTTATTTCTTTTACTTTTAACAATCTTAATCTTTAATCCTGTAGGAGAAGAGCAGGCAGAGCTGGGGGCCAGAATAAAATGTCTCATCAGTTTAGAGTTCCTGTGTTGCCAAAATGAGCCAGGTCCAGTCCCCTCCCCCTTGAATTCCATTGACCCTTTTCTAGCACAATTTAGTGATGACAATTAGTTGAGCAGATATTTTTGTATAGGCTTCAATAAATTCTTATGCTGTAATCTACATGGATGGTCCTGATTCTTTATGCTGACAAATCCCTTCCAATAATTTCATAGAACTTGATTTATTTTCATTGTTTTTTTGTTTCTTCTCACAAAATTCTTCAAAACTTTAATAAGTTTTTTTTAAACAAATCTTGTTGATACAAGTTATTTATTTAGTGTATAGCTTTTGTTGCCATGTATTTTGAAAGCTAGGGAAAGTCTATAGAGTAATCTGGCTGCCAGCAGTTGCTAGTTTGTTCAGTTCCGGCTGTAGTGCTATCCAAGGTGTACCACGAGGGGACCTAGTTTCACACCCCTGTAAATCCGGTATGGGAAAGTTATTCAGGTCACTCTTTTGGTTTGTTATTTGTATATCCCTTATGAAAACAACAGCCAGTTTAATTTGCATATCCTGTGTAGCATTTTTTCCTTATCATTCTTGTAGCTATTATTTTCAAAACCATATTTAAATCACTCAGTCTTGACTGGTAAAACATGCTTTTCTTCCATATCATTTTTAAAACAGTCTACCTACAATGGCAGAGATTCTTAAAATTAACTGGTAAGTCCATTGTTTACAAATATCCGCCAGAAATGGTGTTCCTTCATTTCCCAGAGCTCTAAAACCACTGAAGAACACTGTTGCAGTCTCCTCACAAGGAGCAGCTGTCTGGAGCACTTGTGGACAATCCCAAGTCCTCTTTTTGTCCAGAAAGGTATTTCAAAGAGCCAATCTATTTGGCAGTTCAACATTCTGTTACCAACTTTAATTCACAATTTCTTCTCTTTAAGTCTGTCCGGCTTTGTCTTATACTACAACTGGGAAAATCATAGTCTTGCCAGTACAAGTAATCCTTGACTGACAACCATAATGGAGCCTGCCCATTATGGTCACGTGTGATGGCTGTTAAATGAAGTTCCCACATGATTGCCTGGCTTAATAATTCCTACATTATTCTTTTTCCCAATGCAGTCATTAAAAAGGACATATGGTGCCTTACAGTGGGGAAGGCCCCGAGATGTCCATGCAATCCTTGCTTTCCAAGGACTCTCTCATCCTGAGGGACCAGGGTGGTCTAGTTCCCTCCCTTCGGGATTCCCACAAGGGCCTTCTCTTGTGGGTACCCTGAGGTACCACACCCTCTTCCGCACCCCTATCACCAATCTCTCACTTGGAAGCTCCAGAGCCCATGTTGGAAAAGGAGAGTAAGCTGTTCCATCACTTGGATGCATTGCTTCTTTCTGCAAGTGAGTGCCATTTCGGAGCAGCCACAATTTGAAGGCTTGCTTTATAGCCCAAGGTGGGGAGTAAAGGCAGTGCACTGTGGGAAGAAACCACCATCATCCCCCCTCCCCCAATAGACCCAAATCACTCAAACCAAGACTTTGAGAAAGTGGCCATATCTTTGAAACCAGGTCATAAGTAGCTTTCGAGGTGAGGATCTGTCATACATTTGAATGGTCACTAAGTAATTGCTGTGATATCTCTGCTATTAATAGAATGATAGCAGAGTTGAAAGAGACATTGGAGGTCTTCTAGTGCAACCCTATGTTCAAGCAGGAAACCCTTTACCATTTCAGATAAATTGTCCAGTCTCTTCTTAAAAACCTCCAGTGTTGAAGCACCCACAACCTCTGGAGGCAAGTCATTCCACTGATTGTTGTGTCAGGAATTTTTTCCTTCTCTAGGTTGCTTTCTCCTTGATCAGTTTCCATCCATTGCTTCTTATCATGCCTCCAGGTGTCTTGGAGAATAAGTTGACCCTCCTTTCTTTGTGGTAGCACCTCAAATATTGGAACATTGCTATCATGCCACTTCTAGATTTTCTTTTCATTAAACTAGACACATCCAATTCCTGAAACTATTCTTCGTATGTTTTAGCCTCCAGTACCCTAGTCATATTTGTTGCTCTTCTGTACACTTTTTAAAGTCTCAGCAACTTTTTTATTTAGTGTTGACCAAAACTGGATGCAATATTCCAAGTGTGGCCTTACTAAGGCATTATAAAATGGTATTAATACTTTACATGATCTGTGTTGGCTTTTTTGGCAGCTGCAGCACACTCATATTTAAGCGATTGTCCACTAGGACTCCCAAGATCCCTCTCACAATTACTGCTGTTGAGCCAAGTACTACCTATACTATACCTGTGCATTTGGTTTTTCTTGCCTAAATTTTTTCACCATTGATTTTCATTTTTTGATAGTGCCCAGTGTTCAAGGCTGTTAAGATCCTTCTATATTCTCAGGCTATATTCTGGAATGTTGGCTACTCCTTCCAACTTAGTGTCATCTGCAAATTTGATGAGTTCCTCTTCTATTCCTTCATCTAAATCATTGAGGAAGATATTGAAGAGTACTGGGCCTAAGACAGAGGCTTTGGATACCCCAGTGCATACTTCCCTCCATGTAGATGGTTTTTTGTCCAGACCTGCTATAGCCATCTTCAGAAATAATAGACATTTGTTCATTTTCTGACTACAGTTACTATCCCTGTGAATCTTTGAGCTTCAAAAAATAAATGTGTTATTACCACAACTACTTATCCTATTTACACTGGTTGGCATTGCCTATTGACATTGCTTTAGAGATTTATTTATGTTGATCAACACACTTGTCTTTTGCCTCTACTCTTTTACCTTCCAAAAGAGGTTCTTTAAGTGGCATCGGCATATGTGGATTTCTCAGCAATTTTTATTTCAGTTTCTTCTACTTCTTATAGACCATGTCTCGTGATATATAATGCATATTAAACACATGTATTAGGCGACTTACATTTATTAGATTCACTTTCCTCCCTGCAAAATTCTACGTCTTGTTATTTTTCTAAACCTTTGAATTTTGAAAAATTTAAACTCTTAGCCAGGTGTAAAAAAAGAAAAAAAAAGGGAAGCTAAACTAAAAGGCATTCCTGAATAGCACCCAGAGATTGCCTAACTTCCCCTCACCCCTCCTCACGTCTGTTGCCTTAAAACGCTCTTCGGTTGACTACGGTAGGGAAAAGATCCGACCTTGAAGTGTCGAGTTACAGACTGTAAACTTGTTAAGAACACTCTCGGGCCCGTCAAGGGGCGTAATATCTGAATGAAATTCCCTGGGCCACATTGGGCACCTTCCTCCCATCCCGCCTCCTCCTCCCGCTGGACGGCTCCACTGAGCCGTCGCCATGGCAACTCAAGAGCCCTGCTAAACAGGCGAGGGCTTTGGGAGCAGCCCGTTCTTGCGGTTAGCGGGAAGGATTGTTGGTTGGATTCCCTGGTATGCAGCTTCCAGCAGCCAAAAAAGCCCGTCCTGGCTCCCAAAGGCGAAGGCTTTCCTCGTACACAGCTGGCTGGCTGGAAGAAGCAGAAGGGGAGGGGGGGAGGAGGAGGAGGAGGAGGGGGAGAAAGTGGGAGGAGAGGTCATAGCGCCGCTGAGAAGAGTTACTCCAACTCCAGCCGAGGAGGCGGTTTCCCCCCCACCCCGCAACTCCCCACCCGCTCCTTCGGCTGTCTTCGCATCTCGCTTGCTTGGAGGGAGGTGAGGCGCCGAAAGCCCCCGCCGGAAGCGGCGTTTCTGCTCCTCCAGACGGGCCGAGGCCTAAGGGGGCTCTCCTGGTTCACTTTAGCTGAACTTTGGCAGAGCCGTAGATCTCAACCTCTCCCCTTCCCACCCACCCCCGCCATCCCTGAGGAGGATTGGAGGCTTTAAGCTGCTCTGCTCTCGCTTGTTCTCGGCTACAAATGCCGCTCTGAGGCCTCTTGCCAGGGTCATAATAAGCACTTTCCCTCCCCCGCCCCCCATGAACAGCCTGAGCGGGGGGCCGTCAGAAAGCCGGAGAAAATATCAGCAATATTCATTTGAAAAGATGATCCCCACTTCGGAAAGCCGGAAGGAACAAACTAGAAGAAAGTCTCTCTCTCTCTCTTTTTTTTTTTGAAAAGTTAATTTAGTGCCTCCTTTTTTCGGTACTCTGAGAAATGGGCTGCCGTTCTCACAAACTTTTATGGCTTGGATGGATTTAGGAGCAATGTCTTCCCAAGAAGGTGAGTTTTAGGAAGAGGCACTGATGCCCTCCCTTCCCCTTCCTTTCCCAAGAAGGAACTTCCCAAAGCTGGGTGAGTATCTCTGTTGGTCTCCTTAGTTAGGAGATGGTAACGTTGTTGCTCTTCCGCTGAAACTCTTTCATCTGCTGCTCTTTTCTTGCTAAAAGTTTCCCCTAGTTAACAATCTGGGCAAGGATTGGAAGGAGAATGCCCCATAAATTTTATAAATTTAAGGATTTGAGCTCAGTGAGGTCCCTAATTAAAAGGTGTTGAGTGTTAAATCAATAATTTTGCAGTCCTCTATAGAAAAGGGAGTCTTGGCATCTTTCTTAGTTTGGGTGTAGGCAAATTTCCTCTATACTGTCTTTGGAAGGCAGCCTGGCCCCAGAGACAGAGTTGCTGAAATTATTACTGGGCTATGTCCAATATTTACAAGAGTTCGGCCCTTAATTCTACTCATGAAGTAGAATGGTCCTGTCTTTTGCATTGCTCCTCAGCTTCAATTCCACACTTTCACATCTTGCTCCTGAAATATGCTTGAGAGCACATTTCCTTTAACTTCTTTTCCCGTAACATCCCTTGTTAAACTGGTAAATATGTTTCATTCCAAGTAATCTCAAATGTCTTCCAAGCCACTTTACCTTTGAAGGAATCTATTTTAATTACCTTATTGTAACCTTATAACCTTATAATATAGTGGCCTGGGGCATTGTGTCCAATGGCCAGAAGCAAACTTTTGTGATGTAATAACTTCAGATACATACTTGTTTCAATAAGTATAAATATGTACTTAGAACCATGCCTGCCAGCTGGATTGTGGAGTGTAGAACTAAAAAAGGGAAAAGTTTAGGGCCCTGAAAAATAATAGGGCTTTCTTGGTCTTCCAAATGATTAGCAGAACCAGAGCAGACTAAGTAAAATCTTAGTATACAAAATAAATATACAAAATTGGAAATTTTTAATTTGTATAAACTGTAAAGATTGTACAGTTCAGATTTTCTTAGGAAAAATATAGTGTAATGTTAATGTAGTTTTTTTAATATTTTAGCATGTAATAGAAGCTTTGTTGTCAGCAGTGATGAGAAAGGGCTTTAGTGCACCAGAGTTTTTTCCCTGTAAGGAAATTAGAATATAGTCTACATAATTAATGGAATGTGAATTTGCTGGAGGTCAGATTATATTGTACAGAATTTTGCATACTTTGTGGAGTACTAGTATTTTTAGTATACAGCTCTGTACAAAGGTCTTTCCCCAGATAGAAGGTGTCAGCCCATTCTAAAAGATATTAACTTTGGGAAATGTTCCCAAGCAAAGCAAGCAGATTTGCTCAAATGATTTTTGTTTTCCACCAGAAGGTTTGTTACCAGCTGGACACGAGACCATGGAGGAAAATTTCTCTACTGAAAAAAGAATAGTCAGCATAAAGCAGTGTGCTAAAAATACTTCTAGACCCAAACAGCCTGACAAGTGCTCTGAACATGTAAATAATTTTTCTCTAAGTGGGCCAACTTGGATTCCAGTGGGACAGAAAGAGTCTGTAAGTAAGTCCACCTCTGTTTTGCAGTCCAAGGTTAAAGCTCTTAAAGAGAAAAGGAACCTCATAAACAAGCGAACTGAAGCAATATCCCAGGAAGAGGCTTCTCTAAGGAAGCTTAAAGCATGGAAAGGAGAGCCACCAACAGACCCCGTTCTTCAGAATGCAGTAGTGGAGCCACAAGCTCAAATCCGCACTTACTTGACAGATATGCTGCTGGACAGCACTGAGTATCCACATCAGATGCAGGAGGAATTTCAGGGAACAAGCCTTCCAGATCCATACATCAGTGATTCTGAAACACAATCTATGGTAACAGGAGAGCCCACAGGCATGAGCCCACCAAAGGAATTCAGAAGGCTCCCAGGAAGAAACATACCAGATAAAAAGAATTCTTTAGGAAGCTCCACGAAAAAGGTACCCTTAAGTGCCATCTCTGGAACTGGCTCTTTAAAGGACCTTTCCTTTATCCCAACATCTTTTGAAGAAACAAATGGTAGAGAAGACCATCTAATTCGGCCTAAGGAGTTTGACAGCAACTCTATGATAAAGAATGACAGCTCTGAGGTGGCATCAGTTGGGAGAATTTGGAGGACAGAGAGCTGGGACAGTCTTGGCAGTAGCAGCAGCAATGTCAGTACTTTGTCTTTAGCAGAGAGAGTGGAAAGAAACCGGACTAAGTTGCAGGAGATGCTGAGCACATCACAGTTGAACAGAAGTTATTTGCAGGAACCTCATACTTTGGCTACTAATCAGAAGGAAACCCAAGACCTTGGGCCTAATAATGGTAGGTTGATGTGATGAAAATGGGGTGATAAAAATTGAAATATCTTTGTAATTTGGATAGGTGATAAAATGTCTCAGAAACTATTACAGTAGAGAATCTGTAACATAACCAGATTTCTGCAGTTCCTTCTCCATTTATTTTGCTCCGTTCATCTTTTAGGTTATCCCGCTGTTGGGCTTTGATCTAAACTTTGGGGTTTTTTTAACCCCTTTCTCTGGATTTCCAAGAGAAGTAAAATCCGATGATAAAACCAAAATCCATTTTACCTGCTGTAAACTCTGTGTAGGTAACAGGAAGGGTATCTGGCCAGTAAATGCTCCATTCAGTTGCCATGACTCCACCCTGAAGCCAGGGATTGTAGGACTGTAAAAAGAAAAAAAATGGTAATCTAAAGATATATCCTCATTTCATGGACAGACCATTTTCTGTACTTCATTTTGTACTTCATTTTATTAAAAGACATCATCACTCTGCATTTGATGCAGTGAACTGTACAAGATAAAGAGTATATGAAGCAGAATTTAGATACAGTAATTTATGGGCCACAATAGGTATCATAGTGGAAAAAGAATATTAAATTCTCACACAATATTATACTAAGGGAATAAGGACTGATACAAGATGTTTTACTGGTGGTATGTTATTTCAGCATGGGTTGCTGAAATTGACATTTTGTTCTTTAAATATTTTTACATAAGTAATGATTGGGTTGGATAATTTTTCCATATTTGATAGCAATATGGTCAAGTTCAACAATCTTTGGAAAATTATAATAGATTGACTCACAGCTGAATTTAGTATACATTCCCACAAAGTATACTAAATTAGTTCTGTATATGGTAAGTCCTATAAGAGTACTCTTAATATTGGAAAGTATGCTAAATTCCTACCGCAGAAGAATGAACAATTAAGCTGTGAGAAGACATTCCCTGTTTGTACTTTATTTTTCTCCCCCCTTCCTTTCTCCCTATCTTAAAAAATCTTAATGTAAATGTGTAAATAATTTAAATAATTATTGCTGGTGGCAGATACCTTCTTTGTAGGGAAATTATTGCGTGTGGATGACCAAAAAGATCACTGGGTCCACATTCACATGAAAAAATGGATAAAATCAGCATTGAAGAATACTGAATACTGAAACAAAGGGTATTTTTTTAATGTCCTGTTATGTTTCTTGGGACTAAAATGAACAAAATTAATTAAGTAGTTCTTTTATCACATGATTACAGAGATTGTGCCAAATGATGGAACGTGGGATTCGAATGTCTCCTTGCAGGATTCTGAAGGCTATCGGTAAGATTACAGAGCTACTAAACTAAGGTTGGTTGTTTGATTATATGCCATCAAGTTATTTTTGATTCCTAGTGACCATGTAGATTTTCTCTATGAAGATCTAACATGGTCTTTCAGATCTTCCAATAAGCAGGAGTGTCAAAATGGCAGCTCATGGGCTGGATGCAGGCCATGCCCACCCTAGCTCCGTGAAAGGAAAAAAGTCATGAAACTTCATGTGACGGCAACATCTGCGAGTTTGACACCTGTGCAATAGTGCATCTATTGCCTTTGTAAATAAGTCTATCCATCCTACGGCAGATTACCTGTCATGCCCCTGTCCGAATCTGACTCTGAGATGGAAGAGGAACAGCTGACACAGAGAGAGAGTGGCTCCGTTGGCTGTGGAGGAAACTGGGGAAGGGCAAAGTCAGGCTGGGGAGAGCACGGGAGAGTTGGAACAAGGGAGAGCTGGTTCTGATGAATACCAAAGCCCACCCCTTCCTCATCCTAGGGCACGCAGGGAAGAACAGAGAAGAGAGCAATGTGGGTTGCGTGGCTTACGAGGGAGGAAAGGGCCCTGATCACCTTCACAAGATACACCTGGAGCTGGAGTTTAAAAGGAGAGGCAAATAGGAGGGGCTGTTGTCAGAAACAAAAGTTGAGTTCATGTTCACTGGTTTATCTGAGTTCCTGGCATCCTTCCAACTGGTTTGATTTACGGCCGGGCTACTTCAATTCTGGAATTCCTTATCTTGCCTTGCCAGATTAATTACCTTATCTTTCCCTGTTGGATTTATGGTTGGAAGTTTTGTCTGGTTACGGTTTGTGGAAGGGTTTTTCTCCAGACCAGAGAGTAAAGGGATGCTGGGGGCAAAGTTTGGAGCTAATAAAGGGACTTGTACTTATTCTCTGGCTGTGTTGCCTTTGTGCCACGCCCCGGGTCATCACATTACTCTTTTTGTTTTGTTTTTTCCACCTTCCCCAACATTAGAGCTTTTTCCAGTTTTTGCATAATGTATCCAGAATAGGATAATTTGATCCTGGTCATTTATGTCTTGAGTGAGAAAACTAGATTGATTTGTTCAATGATTTATTGATTTGGGGTTTTTTTGGCTAAGAGTTTTTCTAAATGAAAATAGCCATTGCTACAATATATCTTAAAACTAATGAGTGAAGGCAAATATGCGTATCCCAGGATAATGTTGCAGGATCCAATCCAAATCCTCAGGGAACTTCTCTCTCACCAGGATGTGTGGTCACCAGGAGTCTGAAAGCTCGGAAGACTAAACCTCTGGTCCATGTGACTAACCCAGATTGGATCCTGCAATATCTTAAAACTTTTTCAATTTGGCATTTGCTCTAAATATACATTTATCAAAATATATGCAGAAAAAAATGTCTAATTTCTTTCAGGCCACATATGGGATTCTGAAAAAAGAGAGAAAGATTGTTGGTCCAAAGGGCACAATTTAGTTGTTTTCTAATGTTCCACCGTTCCTTGTTGCTTTTGATGGTTTACCTAATCCTAGGGGAAAAAATATCAGAACCCTGTATCTTAATACAGAGCTTAAAGGCTTTGTTCCTGTGATTGTGGAGGGCTGGAAGCCACTTAACGTGTCCTTCCTTATTGCTCCTTTTACAGAGACACAATATACCAGATTTATCCTCCCTCTGATCAGCAGATAACCTGGTCATTCAGACTTGACCTATGTCCAGATACTCCTGATCTCTTAGAACTCTTTTATTACAGAGCATGTGGCTAGTTTTGTACAGCAGCATATAACATCTGCTGGAACCTGATGTGCCAAGTTTCTTCAACACAGATGCGTTTTCTATGGTCTTAGATTTTATCATGTTTTATGTAATTTTACATGTCACATTTTACATGGAGTTTAGATGCCATCACATTTTTCTAATTTTAGATGTTACCACATTTTATATGGTAACTTCCTTAAAACCTAAACATAGATTGCTCCTTTTGGACTTCGCTCATGGATTGTAGTAGGTTGTTTTATAGATGTATTTTAATTTTGTCTTAAAATTTATACATTGTCTCCTAAGATAAATTTATAAATACTCACAAAATGTTCATGTGTACATTGTGCCTCTTTCACCCTGTAATAAATTGACTGAACTGAAATAATTGAGAAATGAGAGAAAATATTTGCAAAGTAGCACCATAGAACAACTAAAAGCAAAGCTTTCGTACTAAAAAGTATGTGCAGAATTTTGAGAGCATGTTATGGATTTGCTTGCAGATTGGCCTCCTCATAAGATTGGCAGGCCCAAAATACTAGCATCACTATGAACTGTTAAGTTGCCTTTTCATGAATGGCATCTAACTCCCTGGGATGTCATCTGCCATTCCAGATTATTTGAGTCTTTTTATCCTGCACAGATAGCATCACTTCCAAACTAAGCACTGAATTGCAGCCATCCAGTTTTTAATGCATCTTAGCAATGTTTAAGGAACCTAGATGGAATTTACAGCCATTCTATAAATGAAGATCTTGTCCTAGTGGTTGATACTTTGCTTTGTAACATTTCCCATTTAATTTTTTTGAACTAAGAAACAGCAACAATAAAAATCAAGATAAAGACGGAGTTTTAGGAAAGGATGTTTGTGGGATTATTTTCTAAATTTGGCAACTAAAGTTGGGAGACAAGGGAACATTGGGGTAGATCTGTGTTTATTTGAGTTTAATGTACTATCTTAAGATGACACTTCTGTAACTGACTTTCATATCAGATTTGTGAATATGATAAAAGGTTTGTATGGAATATAAATAATTTCAAAATGAGCAAAGGATAGTATTCTAAAAATGGAGGTCGTGCAATGCTACGAATAGCATTCATTTCTAGGAAATATATGTAGAATTTTTGAATTGAAATATTTTTTCTAATATATAATCAAATGTCAAATCAAATATAGCTCTAAAATTATATAATTCATACATATATAGCTATTTGTCTATCCATGTACCCTTCCCTCTTGAATTTATATATATGTGCAATTTTTATGCTTGAGAACTAGCAAGGCTTCCAACAAAATATATACCTGTGCATCATTTCCCTTTTAAATCTAAAGTGTTAAATTGATTAGACTAAGCAATATTTGGGCTTTGAATATTTTACTTAAGATTTTACAAAGTGCTTTAAATGCAATTTTAGTAATGACTTCATAATCCAACAAAAAGAAAATTGTATTGTATTGATAGACTAGACTCAGTAAAATTACAAATAATATCCAATTTTACCCAAATAGTAAATAAAGAGAAATATTAGTATTCAATGTTACCCAAATAGTTACCAATATATCCAAATTAGTCATCCTGTCATAAAATGGTGACCTTCTGACAGCATGTCCTTATCTTTTTTAAAATTTTTATTAAATTTCAAAAAGGTATAAAATGCAACAAAACAAAGAAAAAAGAATTAGAAAGAGGGAGGGATACAGAAAAAACAAAATCATAGTGTGTATTGTATAACATTATATTCTATAACAGACAATACTTCTTTCATCATAAAAAAGTCAAATCATTAAAATCCAAGGTTTAATGGAATATCCTTATGAATAGGCAGCAGAATTTGTCAACTTGATAGGTAGCGTTTGCATTTTGTCTCATATAAAGTAAAATGTACACTGTCTTGTATCTTGGGAAATTTTTAAAAAAGTTACTGAAGCAATATTTCTTTTGATTAGAATACAATATGCAGCGTAAAATATGCTCCTAATTCAGTTTTGCTTGAGTCCAATGGCATAATCCCAGTGTAATATATTTTTTCTCAATCCACATTCCAAGATTGTTGATGGGAAGGTGTTAAAGAGCTTGCAAGAAGGTTCCATTAATAGTTGGCTTAACTCACTTTGAAGCCAGTAGTGTTGATCCATTGCTTAATTATTTCTTTGGCTTTATCAACTCAAATATTAGGAAAAACAGGTGACGAGCCTAAAAGAATATAGTTCGCCCACCATTTAGGTATTTAATTGTCCCTTGTGCTTACTGTAAACAGTCTCTAGCAAAAAATGTTACATGCCTTCTGTGGTAACACCTTTCCTGTAGAACATCCTCCTCCCTGAGGCTGTGAGGATGGCCACCTATTTATTAGCCCCATTTCTCTCCTGGTTAGTCAAAGCATCTTGGAAGGCAGGTAATTGTTTGATTTCAGCCTTGAGTGAAGGGGTCATTCCACTGTCTCTTAAAGAGGCAGTAGTCCCTTCGGTGGGAATGGGATTGGACTGCAGCTTCAGAGGACCCTGAAGTAAATGATTTATGTGGACCCCTTTTAATTAGGCTTCAGGCCTTGGTTATGGTACTGAGGTGGCATTGATTACACAGGTATATAATGTTTGGCAAGTCCAAAATGGAACTACAGAGCCGGTCCTAAAGCACCCCAACCTCAATGAGCCATTTGTGATCCAAGTAGATGCCACTCTGGGCCTTGTTTATCTTTTGGTAGCTTTCAATAATTATTGATCATGGTACCCTTCTGGACCAGCTCAAGGAATTGCGAGGGGAAGGGTGCAATTATTGAGGTGATTCTTCTTCCTCTTCAGCCTGATATTGGTGAGGGGAAGGCATCCACCCCTAAGTCCTTGCAGTGTAGAGATCCTTGGGGTTTAACCAGTGGTGGGATTCAGCCAGTTCGCACCACTTCGGGAGAACCGGTTGTTAACTTTCTGAGCAATTTGGTAAACTTGTTGTTGGAAGAAATCATTAGGGCAGAGAACCGGTTGTTAAATTACTTGAATCCCACCACTGAGTTTAACCCTCTCTCCAGTTCTATTAACATCTATATGAAGCTATTGGGCAAGATCATCTAAGGACACAGAGTTAGGTATTATCAGTATGTTGATGATACCCAGTTTACCTCTCAACTCTGGGCTGATCAAGTGATGCCATCATCTTATACTAGGATCTAAATGGGGATGAACTGGCTTAGGTTCAATTCTAAGAAAGATCAAGTCCTATTATTTTGGGAGCTGCCCAACTCCAAAGATTTCCGCAATTCAGTATAGGCTAACTAACCCAGAGAATACCTGTGCACAATTTGGAAGTTTTCCTAAATTTCTGGATCCTGCTAAAGACCAATTAGTAGTTGTAGCTAGGATTTATACCTTTGTATAAATCTATTTTGTGTACCAATTCTACCCGTTCCTGAATTAGGGTTTTTCTTTCCATCACTCATTCCTTAGTCATTTTTCTGAAAGTCTTCCCATTTGTTAATTCTGTCCCCATTTCCAAGGACAGGCCATTGTTCTTTCTCACCATGTAACACCTCTATTTTATGAGCGGCTAATCTGCTTCTGGATATAGATCAAGGTGCTTTAAGAAGGCCCTGCAGCAGAATATCAAATGAGTCTGATATATGATATGAACTGTCTGATCCCTGGCACGGTTTGTACCATATTATGTTTTATTTTTTTTATTATTTTTCTTTATTTTTCTTAGTCCTCATTAGTGGTGATTGGCAAATGGCTAGTCATATGAATTAAATACATCTGGTGTATCATATAAGGTTTGGAAAAGTCATTCCATGCTCTCACTGGTTCCCAGCAGGCCAATTTAGGTAGAATTGTGTCTGGGTGGTTCAAGATGAATTGTCAGAAAATTGAGGTCTTTTAGCTTTATAGTCTATATTAGGTGATGTCATCCTGCTGTTGCTGTCAACCTTTTTTGTCTTCTTAAAAAGAAATGTTTCTTTTAAGTTTCAAGTATGCTAGAGCTCTTTGAATGATTTTTTAAAATCACTGATGAATGCATTGATCAGGTCTTTTTGGGCCATTATGCATATTCAGTCAAATTATCTCTTCCTAAAATAGTTCTACCGGTTTATACTGCACTGATTTTTTTTATGACATGCCTATAGACCAGTTGTTCTCAACCTTTATAGTGCTGCGACCCCTTTAATACAATTCCCCACGATGTGGCAACCCCTTTAATACAATTCCCCACGATGTGGCAACCTCTTTAATACAATTCCCCACGATGTGGCGATCCCAACCGTAAAATTATTTTCGTTTTGAAGTTATCGCGCCTGAAGCTGTATTGGCTAGCGATCTGAACTGCTTGCGATGGCCTTGAGGACGGAGGCATTGCTGCTGGCTTGAGAGGGAGACATCAGAGCAAAGATTTCTCTCTTTTTTAATTCATCACGCCTGAAGCCGAATTTGGCTAGCGATTTGAAGAGCCTGCAGCTGGCTTGTGGAGTCAACCATTGGAGCGCGATTCTTCGACTCGCAAGTATACTTCCCATATTTCTGATGGTCTTAGGCAACCCCTGGCAAATTGTCATTCGACCCCCAACGGGGTCGCGACCCACAGGTTGAGAACCGCTGCTATAGACTCTATACTAACTTGTCATATCAATTATAATGATCTATAACTGTAATAAACACTAATTTGATTTGTGATACCAAGCCACTATCTTCCTTCAAGGTTGAAGTCTCACAACTTTCCGTAAAATAGCAATAAGAAATCAGTAATCTTGAATTATACCTATTAAATTTCTTTTTTCTAGTTTGCCCATTTCATGTTAACCTCACAGATTTAGATTACAATGATTCCATTAGGATGGTATCTCAGAGAGATTCATGTGGTACCATTTGGGAACTACATTTTGTTACTAAAGGTAAATGATCACTCTCAGTCCTGGCTAAAATTTATGGACGGATAGACTTGGAGACCGCACTATAAGAAATTATATTGTAATCTGCAGCTGACAATTTATCATCTGGATAGGATGAGAATTGGCCAGAGTGGTCACTCAGGATAACTACATTCAGAATAAATCTAGTAAATCTAGTTGGGATGACATTTGCACAATCCATATGCTAGATTACTCCTATTATCCAGGGAGGACCTTGAAGACAGAGTAGGCCCTTTGCCAGCTCTGGGGACCAATTTTGAAAATGTGTAAATTACTTAATTTGAGAGGCCCATTTAGTCTTCAAATCGCCTCTGATAATCATATAAGTTTGCAGGTGCAGATCTTTTCAGTATGTAATATTGTATATAACTCTAGATCAGCATTATCCAAAAAATATTGCTATGGAGAGCTGAGGCTAGAAGCAATGGCTTGCCAAATGCCACAATAGCCGGTTTATGGCCAAAGTAAAATTTTAATCAAGACTTCTTGAATTATTATGCTCCATCAACTCTAATGATAAATCATTTGGTAGGCCTGAACAAAGCAAACTTTTTGTGTGAAGAGTCATGCATAGTTGTCCACTCGTAAACACAATGATGCAGGAATAACAAGATCTTTGTCGTGTTATTACAGTGCAAGCTTCGCCCTTTTGCACTTGTGTTGTGACATTGCAAAATAGATTTAATCACTTGCCCCATTCCTGTAATGCTAGTAATAGTCACATTCTGTGATTACTAGTCACTGGTAGTGTTCTATTTTGTGTAATATGCCATAGCCCCTATTCAAAAATCATCAGGGCAGAGCTGGGCTAGAAGGGAAAAACAGTAAGGCAAAAAATACAAGTTAGAAAGGAATATGTAATAAATATAGACATTTATTTATTTTTGATGCTCCCAAATCATCCAGAAAAATGCATAAAATTCTTGGTACAGAGGTCAGCATATTTCCATGTATTAATGTATGTTCACGTATTAGATATAATTGAAACTGCAATATATATTCAAAATACAAATCAAACTTTGTCATCAAATAGGGCATTTGAAAAAAAATGAAAATGTCCAATTTAAAAGGCAGAAAGATCCGTTTGAAAATATTTCTGGAATTCAACATTATATTATATAAAGTTCATCCTAAATGTTTAATCAGGACTAGTTTGGTGTACTGGTTAAGGCAATGAGTTAGAAATTGTGAAACTAAATTCTGTTCCTGCTTAAGTATGAAGTGAGGTGAGCGACCTTAAGCCAGTCATTTTCTCTCAGCCCTAGGAAGCAGACAGTGGCAAACCACTTCTGGGGAAAAAATCACCAAGTAAACTGAACTAAAGGATTAGTTCAGGCAGTTGCCAGGAGTCAACACTGATTCAAAGGCATGCCCAAAATGCTTAGTAGATACAAACTTTTCCAAGTATTTTATTGCGCCAAACCAAATAAATAGAGCTAAGCAGAGCTAATAAAATAATACCTAAATATATTTTTATAAGAAAAAGGAGAGGGAAAAAGAGCCCTTGAAATTCATTTCATATAGAGAACAATTCCAAACATTTGATCAAATTGCTTGTTCCTCCTCTTATCTCTAAACCAAACACCTAACTCAAGGTTAATAGGGCATACATAGCTACAGTGCAGTGCTGCAGAGATTGGGTGTCTCTTTGGAGAGATGTTTGGTTCTTTCTTTTTCCCTTTGTGATTCCCTACAAGGAAGTAATCTACAGTGCACCATGAGTTCAATTACAGGCAGAGGATTTGAGCCGCATAAATATATCAATGGCTACATATGCCTGAGGAGTCCCAAGTAAGGACAACAGCTGTCATGTGCTGCCTCCCAGTGAAGAGCATAAGTAAACCACCTGGTAGGGTTACACCATGTTTAAAAATGGAGAAATTCCTCCCCCTCTCCCCAAGAGGGAAAGGGGAAGTCACATAAACCAGTGGTTCTCAACCTTTATAGTGCTGCGACCCCTTTAATACAATTCCCCCTCGATGTGGCGACCCCAACCGTAAAATTACTTTCATTTTGAATTTATTGCGCCTGAAGCCGTATTGGCTAGCGATCTGAACTGCTTGCGATTGCCTTGAGGATGGAGGCATTAAAGCGGAGACTCCTCCCCTATTAAGTTTATTGCGCCTGAAGCCAGATTAGGCTAGCAATTGGGAGTGATTGCAGCTGGCCTGAGAGGGAGACATCAGAGCAAAGATTTCTCTCTTTTTTAATTCATCGCGCCTGAAGCCGAATTCGCGATTCTTCGACTCGCAAGTATACTTCCCATATTTCCAATGGTCTTAGGTGACCCCTGGCAAATCGTCATTCGACCCCCAACGGGGTCCCGACCCACAGGTTGAGAAGCGCTGACATAAACTCTTATAAAACAAGGGCATGACATATGTGCCTTCTGTATGGTTTGAGAGATTACAAAAAGACAGGTGGGTTGTATATGTGATTCTAAAGATGAATTTTACAAAATGAAGCTTTCTGAAACTATACATTCAAGAAGGTTGGAGGCCTGGATAATACAAATGAGGTTAGAAATCAAATCATAATATGATTTGGAGCCTCTTGTACTGTATACTTTTTTTCTTTGCTTGTGTGTGTGTGTGTGTGTGTGTGTGTGTGTGTGTGTGAGAGAGAGAGAGAGAGAGAGAGAGATACAAGTGCTTGAAACAAAGTATTTTGTGGAAAAATATGTCATATGTTTTATTTTCTAAAGAATTTGCTTTATCACAATAGTGTTATTTGGAATGACAAGGCTCCCACCTAGTTAGCCTTCTGGAAGATAACATTACATGCCTTTGGGCCATTCTTTCTCTCAGCATGACCTATATCCTAGGAGAGTATGTATTCTACCTCGAGCTGCTGAATGAAAGACTAAATATTAAATAAATATACATAGATAAGCAGGCTCTTGGAAGCATAATGTATCCCATTGGAGGGGCTTTTTTAAGCTCAGTGTCTGAAGAATTTTAAAGGAAGTATGATATTTCAAATAGGTTGCCAAACATCACTGGAGACATCCTTTATCTCTTCATGTCTGAAAGAGACCTGCAAAAACAAGCTATATGGATATTACTAGCCTCCATGTGCAATTACATTCTAAGCTGAAAGAGTTAAACTTGGATCAGCCAAACTGACTCACTAAGCTGATTAAAGTAATTGTAAAGATTATGATCAAGACAAATGGGAAATGTCTGAGTGTGTTGGTAAGCTCTGTAGGGGAGAAAATGGGTCACATGATAAGATGGCAAACCACAATAGGGCAAATGTTTAAAGAAGCAGCAATCTACCGGTATATGTTTGAGGAATAACAAAAAGCTGATGTAATATTAATAGGGGAAATTAATAGGGGAGGAATTAATTACCTGAAGAAAGAAGGATATTATTACAATAAATTTATAATTGTAAAAAGACATTGTAATTTGTCTAAATGAAAATACTGTACTACACTGTTTATATTTTGCTGGTTAGGCAAGCCATACATTTTAAAATGTATAAGGTCAACACTCAGAAGTTCTCTTTTACATTTTATCTGTGAGAAAACCATTTGTTTTTCAGTTTTATCCACTATTTTATATTTGTTCTCTTTAGAGATCTCAGAAGTATATATTCTGTTCAGTTGTTTGGCTGTTGTGGGCATATATAGTATTGTTTGCAAAATACCTGCTAAAGAATATTTCTATGCATAATTGAGCCTGCAATAATGGTTGTAAGTCGTGACTGCCATAAAGTGGCTTATCATATGACCAGACTGATTTTAAGGCCTTTTTGTGGCCTGAACACCATAGTTGTTAAAACTAATCCATTGTTTGCTATGTGACAATTTTTGCAGGAAATTGGAAGTAAATTCCAGTAAATACATTGTAAATTGTAGTCATATCACTGTGGGGGCTGCAAACAGCCATAAATATAAATGGAGCTCAACTGCACATGACTTCAAGAAGAGCCCAAACATTGGAACTTTGAAAGTGGGTCATAAGTCTCATTTTTGGACTGTTTGTGGTAACTACAAACAGTCACTAAATGGCTGGTTGTAAGTTGAGGACTACCTGTAGTTAAATATATGAGAGAGGGAGGGAGGGAGGGAGGGAGAGAGAAGAAATGCTATTTCTCATAAAAATCTGAAGCAGTGTACAGTCATACTCCATTAGCTGAATTCCAATCCTAGAAGTCCCTCTTCACTGTTTATAAATTGGTACAGCCTGATTACTCTCCTTGCTTCTGGCTGACCTCAGGGGAAAAGCAGGTTAGTCTGATTATTGTTTGGTTGAGAGAACTGGGATTGAAAAAAAAAAGCTGGGGGTGGGGATGGCGAAGAAAGCAGACCATGCCCGCAAACAGTGCCAGAAAATGCTTTCACAAGGAATCAAAGCCAACTTTCTCTCGCTATCTCTATCTCTACTTTTTTACATAGAATAAATAGCTTTTTACTATCGTGCATCCCTTTAGTCTTACATTAACAAATGCCTGCCTGAAATTTATTTTATGAATGTTAGTCATATATCTTTCTTGAACACTTTAGCATTGCTACTGCCTTCTTATTGTTGATATTCTGGATAGCCTGCTGTCTGATCATTAGTCGGCTTGAGAAAATATTAGCCATGAAAAATACCATCTATTTTAAGTCAGGCTACAGTGGAAGCCTCAATCCAACCTCTACAACTATGGTGTCTCTCCACTGTACTGCCACTCTCATCATTAAACCACTCTTAATCTGTATTTTCCCCCCTCCCCACTAATCCAGCATTGTTTGTTCCCTGTTGCTTTGCCTGCAGGGTCTTTGTTCCTAACCAAAAGCTAGAGCTGAGCCCCAGGCATGAACAGGCCAAGCAGCTGCTACAGAGAGCTCGTATGAAGGCCAGGACAAACCCGCTCCGAGCTAGCCATAACATCCTCCTTACTGCCTCCCCAGACAAGAGGTAAGGTTGGTCATTTCCATTTGGTAGCCTTGAGGTTTTGGATTGGCATGAGAAGGGAGGAACTAGTCAAGAAGAGTGCGTGGGTTATTTTTCCAGTTTATGCCATTCGATTCCAGTTGCTTTCCAGCCTCTTTGTTCTTCACATCTGTATTTAAAGTTTTCATCTTACAAATGAAATGCTGTACAAGAATAAAATAGAGAGATTAAAGAAATGCATGCATGTTGATTCAGAGCCCAAAAATTATGTACCTGAAGGAAACTGAAAGTAAACATAAACATTTGATTCAAATAATGCTATGTAATAGAGTGAGATTCAAATAAAATTACCGGTATTTGTCATGGCTTGCTGTCCTTTGCAATAAAATATTCAATGATGAGGATGCATAAGACTTAAATGTTTTCTGACATCACAGTAGTTTTATAAAATGCAGTTTTTCAAAAATAGTGGAATTTAAACTTTATAAAAATTGCTATTTGTATTGTGAACCACATGCTTTAGTGGTTCTATTTTCTTTTTGCAAAAACTTTTTTATACACCAAATGCATCAAAATTATTATAAATACAAACAAAATAAATATTTATTTGCTAATACTTATATCTCATTCAGTTCCAGAGACCCTTGGCAGCTATCATGCAAGTGAACTCATAAAATAAACGTAATATAATTACGGCAATAATATAAAGTTAAGGAATTGGAAAAAAAAATACTAGAGATAATCCTTGTTGCATATCTTAACAACTCCAAATGCTAATATTTAAAAACTTGTACAGAAGGGAATGTTTCCCCTTTTCCCCTTCTTTAAAAATAGAACACTTCAATTCCTGGAAAAAATATTTTGGAGCCCAACTAATTGTAAAAAATATATCAACATATAGTTCAGTTTAGTTTAGTTTACTTATTGTCATTGCACATGGTACAACAAAATTAAATGTCATCTTCAGTGTACATTATAACTATAAAAATAAAAACACAAACATAAATCATTTACATTCTATATAATTGAAATTAAAAACCCGATATTGCACTTTACCGTAGAATTCAGTATGGTTATTGCCCTGGGATAGAAGCTGTTTTTCAGCCTATTTGTCCTTGTTCTTATTATCCTGTGCCAGATGGTAATAGTTCCAAAAAAGGGTGCCCAGGATGAAATGGATCTTTAAGGATGTTTTGAACTTTCTTAAGGCAGCCAGGGCTATAAAGCTCTTCCAAAGAGGGGAGATGGCAACCAGTGATTCTCAGGGCAATGACATTGACCCTCTGGAGTGCTGTCCTATCTGCCACTGTGCAATTGCAAACCATACACAGATGCAGTAAGTTAAAATACTCTCTGTGGTGCAATGGTAGAAGGCCACTCGCAGTTTTTCATTCAGTTGTTGTTTCCTGAGAAGTCTCAGGTAGTATAATCTCTGCTGGGCCCTTTTGACCAGTGCTGCAATGTGAGTGCCTCAGTATTTTAGCTGTAAAATACTCTTCTTTAAATGTATTCACAAGCATTGCCCTTTCACTGTTGTAACATATATACTACCAGAGTCTGATAATCGTTTACTTTTGCCATAAAAGTAAATAGATCTGAATTTGGTTTGCAGCTGAATGTGAGTTGAGGCTATGTTTTGTCCTCAGGTATTACCTGATTATGTCTTGTCTTATAACTTATATTATCTCCAAGTAATTTCAATCTTCCACAGTATATCCTTGCCATTTTCTAGTCCTATGTTATTCTTCATTTAGAAGTATACATTCATCTTGCTGATTTTTTACATACTAGGACTGTAACAAAATGCTAGATCTTTTGTTGATCTGATGACAGTACAAGAAGCTATTACCTTTTATTTTTGCTCACTGGCAAAATGAGTTTAGGTAGCGAAGTCCTGAGCAATATTAGAAGGCTTTGTTCTTCATTAGAGTGCAATAGGTGGCCATTAAGGCAAACAGTCCCTCCTGCTAAAGGCTTGTAGATAGATGCAAGAGTAGCTAAGTGAATAGTTTCACCAAGTAATAAAAAATAATTTTTCCTTTGGTTCATTAGGGGTACCTGTAGATCCTCTGTTGCAGATACAAAAGACTTTGTTTTGAAGAATGGAAACATCCACGCGAGTGGAAACCAGAGTGATTCATCTAGTGGTGACTCCAGCTATGGGCAGCAGAGGAAGCAAGGACCATCTTCTTCTCGGGTGCGTTTTGAGGATGAATCTGCAAGGGATGCTGAAGTTCGCTATATGGAACGCCTGCAGCAACGTCAGAAACGGCCCTTAGATTCAGTTCTGTTATCTCTTGGCCAGGGCCCACTGCTCTCCAAACCAGATCTTGCTGGCTATATAAATGGTGACCTCCAGCGTAAAGACAAGAGCATCAACAAACCTAGCTGGGAACATCAAAGCATGGGACAGGGAGCCAAAATGCATATTCACCAGAGCAATGGAGGATGCTCTGAAAAGGGGACGCCTCTTCAAGTCAATAAAGAAAGCAAGTGTAGTACCTGTGGGTCTTATATCAACAATTCAGCAGACACTAGAGTCAACCAAACTGGGAACGGCAAACATGAAATTGCCAATGTCCTTCCTGGAGGCAGTGATACTGTTCACACTAATGGAAACAAAGAGCTTGGTGCTTCCCAGGAGAATTCACGGACGAAGCCTCTAGGTCCCAAAAGGACTCCATTGTGGATCCTTCCTTCTCGGCAGCGTGTTTTTTCAGAATGCGTCAGGGAGACATATATTGGCGAAGTTACTAGTGCTGAAGATGTGGACTCCGCTTTAGGCAGCACCACTGACACATCAGACAGCTACAGGACAGACAGTGAAGAAGCTGGCATCAGTAGTCTGCAATTTCCAATCAAAAATTGTCATGGTGTCCCTAGACTATTGTGTTCTTCAGAGAAGAAATCCAACTCTGTTACCAGGGACGGGCAATGGGGAAATGGCAGTTGCAAAACTAGTAAAGAAATTATCTGGGGTAACATTCCTAATGTAAGCAGATTGGAAATTGGGTCAAGTACTGACGAAGCACAGAGTTGTAGCTTGCAGGGGGGCTCTGTGGTAAAAGATCAGGAGACTCAGGCCGCCGTTCCAAGAAGCAAACATCTATTGAATCTGTGTCAAATGGAGAAGGAAGACAAAGACAAAGCACAAACAAAGGTACCTGGTGTCCAATTGAGAGAACCCGTATCTCCCATCTATTCTCAGCAGTTGGTTTTCCAAGATGGTATAAAAGTTCCTATGAACCGGCCAGTCAATCATTTATGCCAAACCAAGCAGCATACAAAGCAGGTGGCCACTACCAACAATTTAATGAATCTAATACCAGCACCCCCTGCTACTGGAAAAGTTCCCTCCTCGCCAATGTCTTATAGGAGAGCTGTTTTAACAGGCAGCCACAAATTGATCAAACAGGATTCTGGGCATATAACTAAAACCAATGAACTATCAGTTTCAGCTGCCTATTCTGATTTCCAGGATGCGGGTGTATCTGGGCTAGAGGAGCATAATGGCCAGCAGAATCCAGGGACAGTCTCCAAACATTTGGCTTTGTCTTCCAATAATCACAATAATGTATCAACCAAGCCAGAGGCCGAAACCATAATAACGGGCAGAGATGAGCAACTTCAAGAGAGTGAGAAGATGGGAAAAAACCAAGGTAAGAGATCATGTTGAGTTGGTTGTAAAAAAGGGAATCTCTCCAACAAGGATATTAAAAATGTGTACTCAGTTAACATTGTTTTATTGAAAGATAGCTATTGGTCTGAATGTGAATATTTGGGATATTTGCACAAATTTGAATAGGAAGAAATAGTGAGGGTATAAGAGGTAAGCAACAGTGAGAAAACAAAGTGAATAGAACATATTTAGAGTAGTTGGAAGAACATCTAAACCCCATATATCATTAGCATCTACTTTCCAAACTAGATAAATGAAACCTCAAGAATGCCCAAAAGCAAGACATGAGGGTCGTAACTTTTTTCCCCTGTTGATTTCCAAGATGCTGAGGCATGCAGCTGGATTCTGAAGATGATATTACAATGATAGCCATTGATAGTCATTGTCTCCATTAATTTGTGGAACTGTTAATTCTTGTCGTAACATACTGTTATATGCACTACATGCATTATGCAATGCAGTTTTAATGTGTATTTTGATAGTTTCCCAATTTTACTATTATAATCAAAATTATTAGAAAGCTAATCATTCATCACTAATCAAAGAATAAGAGCTAACATACAAATTGCATACCTTTCAGACCATGGAGGATAATTAAATTTTGAGAGGGGTAATTAGTAGCATCAATCTGCTGTAGCAAAAAGAAAGACTACTGTAGGTCCTTAAAGATTAACTGATTATTAATCTAATAAAAAGATTATCTTTTCATGGATTATAAATGCAAATAGTAGTAATGGTATTTTTATTTAGTATGCACTTAAGCATAGTACAAAGATGGGTATAATTTGCAATACTTTCTTAACTGATGTAAACAATAAAATAATACCATAATCAATTTAAAACATTGAATCCCAACACTATCATACTTTAATTAACATCATCTCCTAATATTAGAAAGTTCTTTCAATTTCATAAAGGTCCTGAAAAAAGAAGCATTTTGAAGTACTTTTAAGCCCTAGAATATCGGGTCCAGAGGTGGGTTTCAGCAGATTCTGACCAGTTCTGGAGAAGTGGTAGCGGAAATTTTGAGTAGTTTGGAGAACCAGTAGTAAAAATTCTGAACCCGCCCCCATGTATTATCTGCCTCCCAAATCCCAGCTGATCGTGAGGAAATGGGGATTTTGCAATAATCTTCCCCTGGAGAGAGGAGGGAATGGGGATTTTACAGTATCCTTCCCCTGCCACGCCCACCAAGCCATGCCACGCCCACCAAGCCACACCCACAGAACTGGTAGTAAAAATATTTGAAACTCATCACTGATCAGGTCCTAAGTGTAGTTCAAGGGGGAATAACTTCCAAATAGGAGGAGCTATGGTAGAAATGGAGAAAGTTCAGAAACATGAGATGGTTATTTTAAGGCAGAGAAGAACTAGGCAGCCCTGATTACATGTGTGAACTGAACACACAGAATCATGATTTTATATTAAGTTATTCAAGAATTGGATGTTTTTGTCAACAAGCAATTTCAAGTGATAATGTTCCTAAGGTCTTAGCCAGTGTAGAGGACTGATGAAAAAAAAATAGGGGTGACATAAGAGGGGTCCATACACAGACCATTCCAGACTCAACCAGAGGGTATGGAGAACTTCCATGAACAGCTGTCAAAAAACTACTTCAGTATTCTTAGCCTTTTCAGTAGTCAGAAATAAATGAATTCAGAAGCTGTACATTAAAAAAAAGCCCTTTGTAGTTTTATCAACTTTAAGTAAGTTTCCCATTAACAAAAACTTCCAAGTATTTTCCCGCAGAAAGTGCCTACAGTTAATGATTCTGAACATTTAAAAAAAAGGAGGAAAAGAAAAAGAATGCCAATCAGGAAGAAAAACAATAGTTTGGTTTTCTCAATATCTAATTTAAGACTAGAGGAACATGTCCATCTGGAAATCTGAGTAAAGTAGTTGTAGAGGGAAAACTATAATGCATCATCCTGGACTGGAGCAAAAGAATACACCTGGTTATCATTGGCATAAATATGATAATTATTTTTAGTTATTGATAGGGAAAAAAGCAGAAAACCTAATGACAAATTATACAAAGGGGTACCTAGAACTGAACCATGAAGAACACTGTCAAATGAAAGGAAGTGTTGATAGCAAAGATTCTCCTACTTAAATGAAAATGTAGGACTGGAACCATTGGAAAACTGCAGATCACTGATAAGCTAAGTCAGTCCCAATCCAGTGGAAAGATCTTCACAATGCCGTGATTGAAATCGGTTAGTAAAATTATTTGCTGCAGGGAAAAAATTGGTAATCTTAGGCAAAAATAAAAGTGAAGGCTAATTATCCGTGTTTCCCTGAAAATAAGACCGAGTCTTATTTTCCCCCCAAATAAGCACTAGAGATTATTTGGGGGGTGTCTTATCTTTTTTAATGTATGGGAGGCCAACTTCTTCTGCTTGCTTTTGGAGGGGCAGGAGGCCGCGCAGTCTGCCACTGCCACAAGGCAGAAGGTGGAACTACCACATGCACCCACACTGGCTTACTTCAGACGGGTCACCACGCCCTGACACTTGCCTTGCCTCACGGCGGCAGCTCCAGCAGTCCCATCCAGCAGGACCCCGCAGGGCTAGCAGCCCACTTCTTCTGCTTGCTCGCAGCCGCAGTGAAGGAGGCCAAGTAACACACTGGTGCCACAGCCACAGTCACAGTCACGAAGTGAGATGGGGGGGTAGACCTGCCCCATGCACCCCACACCGGCTTACTTCAGGGCTTTTGCAGCAGGCCACACCCCAACACCCTTGCCTCGCGGCCTTGGCACCACCACATCACTCAACGTACTGCTCCATTGCGGCCCTGAGCAAGCAGAAGAAGTGGGCTGCCAGCCACGTGGCTTCTGCTGCACATGGTTACTGGTGTTGCCACCGCAAGGCAGATATTAGGGTGTGGATGGCCTGGCTGCTGGGGCCCTGAGGTAAGCCGATGTGGTGTGGGGCAGTTTCACCCACCTCACCTCAGGCCAGAATAGCCTGAATGACAGAATGGGTGGGCGGCTGGTTGTGCAGGCTCTTAAGTAGGGCTTATTTTGTGGGTAGGGCTTATTATTAGGCATACATGTAAAAACATGCTAGGGCTTTTTTTCGGGATAGGTCATATTTTCAAGGAAACTGAGAATCACTACCACCAAAAGACAATAACCCTCATTTACAGTTATACAATAATTCAATCAGTGTTGTTTTCCTCAAAATGAAAAATAATAGAAATATTCAATTACAAGTAGTCCTCAATTTATGACTATTTGTTCAGTGACCATTCAAAATTATGGCAGCACTGAACAAAGAGAATTATGAACCCTGCCCGAAGTTACAGCCATTGCAATTCTCCTGCAGCCACATGAACAAAATTTGGGTGCTTGGCAGCACAATGGCCCTTTCTACTTATGGGTGCTTCAACTCTTCCCTACCTATCTCTGCCCCACATCTCAGCTGCCCACTTGGCCCCTCCAGCACAGGCAAAGTGCTGCCCTGGAGGTCTCAGCCTGCTCCCTGCCTATTTCTCTCAATCTCACCACATTTGGAAGGCCCTGGCCTTCTCCATGCCCACCATGCCCAGGTCTACATATCTTTGCCTTTTTGTGCAGCTGCTAACAAACAGCTTACAAACACAATGTGAAGGCTAGAAAAGCCTTTCTACTCTTCAGAAACATTGCCTTGCCTAGCTTTCCAGGCAGAAAACAAACCAATGGTTTTTTTTTTTGAAAGGTAAGCATAGCACACAGGGGACCCCTGGAGAGAAAGGACGCTTGGATTCTGAAGATCTGAACTTCCTTTCTCCAGTCCAATGTATCAGTTCCTTTTCGCACACAGAGGAATGGGGAAGGGCCTGTAGTGGGTTGGAGAAACAAAGTTTGGATCTAAAAAAGCCAACTTCCTTTTCTCCAGCCCAGTGCTGGAGTTCCCTTCTGTGCATAGAAGGGAGGACTGGACTGGAGAACCAAAACTTAGATCACAAAGATCTGAGCTTCTTTTCTACAGCCCAGTGCAGGAATTCCCTTCTGTGCATGGAGGAAAGCTGCCTGCACATTTTGCTCCACCCACTTAATGGCTGCAATCGAGAGAGCCAGGATTGTCATTGTTGAGCGGAGCTCTCATCTGGGCATCTCGTTTAACAACCACAATGATTACTATCAAAATTCCAGGCCCAATTGTGGTCATAAATTGAGACTACCTGTATTTGCTTCCCGCACCTACGTTTGTTATGTTTCAGTTCAATCCATGTTTAATTTATCAGTTTTATGATTGTTTGAGATGAATGGCTGTACAGATTGAATCAATAAATAAATCATCCTGCTATTTCTGCTTATTCCATTTGTTTGGGTTGAAATTTTGCAAAACAAACCTTTTCTACTTGAGTGTGTAGGAATTGTACATATTTTCAAAATTGGATGATCTGAATTCTAAGTTACGAGAAGAGGTTTCTTCCCACAGAATATCAGCATCCAATATATTATATGAGGCCCCACAAAGGTAATGGGACTTTCTCCATTCTTCTCCTTAGGCTAAACAGATGCAAAACATAACCTCACTTTTTTAAAGAAATCAATGAAATTTTGTATACTAATATTTTCTACACTTGCCAAATTGTAAAACTTAATTGTCCAATTTGCTTCAGTCATAAATTTCTTGCATTTATGCATCCCTTGATCTGCAATCTTGAATCAGGATGGACTTACTTATTTTCCAACTTTTTCAAAGAATTTTAAAAAGAAACTTCAACTGAAAACATTTTAATGCGATTTTTTTTGGCAAGTACTTTTTCTTCAGGCTTACTACTCCTCTGTTGCATGGAAGAGAATACTTAGAATTAACTCTCAACAATTTCTCTACAAGCTGTAGGTTGTTTATGTTATCATCCTGAAAGTCACAACTATTGTGTGTATTGTAATGATACTGCTGGTTATGTAGTTGGCATAGGTTTTATAAGCAGGAGAGTTCTTAAACTATTGTAATACCCTAGTTAAATTGCTAACTTCAGATATGGAAACTAGCATTATGTCTTAAAGAAATCTTGATTTGGGAGCTTTGGTGAAAATTAAGAATATGTTCCAATATTGTGCCTTACACAATGTAAGCCGCCCTGAGTCTTTGGAGAAGGGCGGGATATAAATGTAAATTAAAAAAAATATGATTTCTTTTACCAGTAGAAGAGAATGTTTATAATCCAGGACTGAACTGTGAGGTTCTTAGTGTTCTCTGACCTTGGCTGTTTTCTTGCAGATGTCATTATCAAATTAAGTAACATCATCAGTACTAGCCCACTGTGACTTCTTTTACTTCTTCTGGCCTTCTATATAACAAGTGTATTTTAAGCTTGTTTCTAGAGCAATCTGGAAATCATAACGCTAGAAAGCTTTTGTGACAATTTAATGCTATGCCTATATTATTGTCAAATTGGATGAATTATTACTACAGTTCTAAAGATTTTAGAGAATTCAGAAGGGTCTAATGAAATTCTCAGTATCTTGAAAGAACTTCTATTTCCTAGCATTATTTTGGGTTGGGGGAAAGTGTATGTGTAAATATAAGATCTCTCCTAAGATTTTCCAGTTTGGATTGTGCCACTGTACAGGGTGGCATCTGATATATGTTAAGAAGATTTTCTTTGATAAAAGGATGTATATCAGACATTATGTGCTAAGCCACAATTACTTGTTATGTCCTGTCATACTAGCTGAAGGTGGAAGTCCACCCCAAAGGTGTTCTAAGAACAGCAATTGGACGTATCTGTATCGTTGCAGTAGGTCCATCATCCTCAACATGTGGTGTTCCCCCTGTTGTTCCCAATGTCATCAGTTCCACTGCTATTAACCTCTCCCTGACAACTGAAGAGACCAACTTCACCATCTCCACTCAGTCAATCAGCAGAGAAGCTCCAGTAGCAGATACGCAGAAGATAAAACCCGGGCAAGCAAATATTATTCAATGGTGAGTAGAAATATATCATGTTTAGATGTGGATGTCATAGAGCAGGGCTGTTTATAAGATCAAATGTCATTTTTCTAAAGTTAAAACAAATTAATTAATTCCCAATTTAATCCATCTTTATATGTTGGAACTTCTCAGCCAGCATGGCCAAATGATCTGCTACTGAGAGATCTTGTTCATCAGCTTTCCTAACTTGATATTCTCTAAATTACCTGGACTTCATTTCCCATAATCCCCCACCGGTCTGGCAAATGAGGGAGTTATTACTGCCACTTAATCTTTTCTTCTGAAGAAGGTTAACCAAAACTGGTTTTTGATGACCAAGACACAGTTTAAGCAAAAATGTTTTTTGCTTTGTTTCTACCATGATCTCTTTCTTTGCAATGGCATATACTAAAAAAAGAGCCAGATTGCTGTAGTGATTAAGGCACCAGGCTAAAAACCAGGAGATTGTGAGTTTTAGTCCTGCCGTAGGCACAAAGTTGGCTGGGTGATCATGGCGAATCAATCTCAGACCTCAAAAACTGGAGAGATTTCTCCAGGCAGTCTTCGAGAATCAGACACAATTAAGCAGATAAAATATATAAGAAATATAGTAAAGAAAATAAGCAGCAGCTAGTTAATTTGTAGCTCCTCACCTCAGCTCACCTCATCCTCATAATATTTCCCTCCTTCCTTTTTGTAAAGGAAAGGCCTCCAGAGTGCCAACTTGTCGGAAGTGGAAAAGGTTGCCAGGAGGAAAGTAATTCTAATGTTTGGTGTGGCTAGCAACCTTAACCAAATGCTTTTTAATTTGTATTTTCCCATTTTTACTTTGGAACAATTGCAAAGTAGGTTTAGGATGTGAGATACATCTCCAAGACTACATAGCATCTGAACATTATTTGTGAAAAATATACTTTCTTTGCAGGATACACATTTGCCTTTAAAAGGAACCTGGACATTTTCAGTTAACTGGTAGAGTAGATTGGTTGTCCTGCTACGCTGTCTCATATGGTGGGAGGTGCTCTTAGGAGGGATGAACAAATAATGCTGAGAATGTATGCCAAGAGTAATTACTCCCATCAGGGTCACCCAAGGCTTTTAAACAACTACAGATTCCTGGTTAAAGCAAACAGGGACCTATATTGGCGGCAGCAAAATAGGAAGAAGATGAATAGGGAGATGACTGCTTTAGTTACAATAGCAAAGGCATTGTTTCACACTGCACATGATAAGGCAATGGTAAATAACTCCTGTATTTTTTTCAAGAAAGCCACATGGATAGACAATATAAAGTGACTGATAATATAGTGCCAGATGGTGGCCCTTTGGATTGTTCTTGAAGAAGAACTGAGGATCTTTTAGAGCAGGGGTCACCAACCTTTTGGACCTCAGGGACCACTAAATTCATAATTTTAAATCCTGTGGACCACTAATATGATCTGCGTAATGACCGGCTCGGTGGTCATGTGACTGGGTGGGTGTGGCCAACTCGATGTCACTCACTTCGAGGGATGCCTCGCCAGCCTCTACTCACCCCTCCCCTCCCAGCCACTCCTCGCTTCCCCGCCAGGTCTCTGTAGGGCCCCAACAGGAAGCAGTTGTTGGAGCTAAGCAGCCAGCCTGAGAAAGAGTTGGCAAAACAGCTCAGTTCAAATTGGAACTGACCGAGAAGGAGGCTCAGCAGAAGTACCTCACTGAGGACTATGAGCATAGGCTTTCCAAGCAGAGGGAAGACATACGTGAGTGCAAGACCAGGTACTGGCACCTGAAGGCTCAGTGGGCTGTGATGGTCAGCCAGTTCCAGGCCATGATGCAGTCTCGCTGGAACAAGGCCCTCCGGCTCTTCGCCATCAGCATGTATCTGGCCTAGGAGCCATAGTTTGAGGATCCCTGATTTAGTGCAATATTTTTTCTGCGGACAACCAGTTGGTGACCACTGTTTTAGAGAATTAATAATGTTTACAGTGCAATCACGTTAAAGATTTTCTGATATCTACGTGCTGATATCATGCAGGAAAAGCTCAATCTGAAATCAACATATTATGCAAGCTTTGTTACTTGAAGTTGGACATTAGAATGTTCTAATGTTAATACTAGTTGAGAATAGTAAAGGGGAAAATGTAGTTGTACGGTATGGCCTAGAAAATGGGAAAGAAGCAGGAGAATGATTTGTCAGTTTCTTTCAGTCTAATTATTTCCGAATTACCACATAATCTTTAAATAGCCAAAATGATATCTATGTACCCAGACATAAGAGTTAAATAAATAAATTTTAAATTAATAAAATGATGAGGATCAATTTATCATATTTTCAACACATTATGCAAAGACCAGGCTCTCTTACAAAGTCTATGGTAGGGTTGAAAAGTTGAAAGAAAGGGAAGAGTGATCAGCATCAAGATGGATGGAGTTGATTACAGGGTTGATGGGTGCATCATTGAAGGACTCTTTTGGGGACACATCATCCTGGAGAAGATCTATTTATGCGGTCAGTAAGAGTGAACCTCAACTTCCTATGTTCGTAAGGCTCCCAGGCTCTGTCCCGTAATTCATTGTGTTGGTTTTAACAGAACAGAATAACAGAGTTGGAAGGGACCTTGGAGGTCTTCTAGCCCAACCCCCTGCCCAAGCAGGGGACCCAATATCATTCTGGACAAACGGCTGTCCAATCTCTTCTTAAAATCCTTTTTCTCCCAGGGAAAGCAGCAGTACAGACTGAATATCTTTTTCAGTTTGTTAGCAACAAATGCTTCCTGCGTGTCTACTTTCAGCTCTCCATGATATAATCTTTCCTCTGCTGAACTCCCCTGAGGTCTGCTGCAGTTCTCCCCGCGGGTGCTTTCTGCTTTTTCAGGCTTGGCTTTTCACTCTCACAGCAGGCAAGTACTGCCTTGTTGGTGCTGCCAGCAGCCTTAGAGCCCTCCGTTGCCTCCCCTGCTGTTTTCCCCTCCCTCTTAGCTCTGAAATCTGCTTTGACCTACTTCTCCCTTCCTGCCCAAATCCCCAGAAAGTTCTTGTTATGGCTGGATACCTCAGTTCACAGAAATTAAGCCTCTTCTTTCTAATCCAGGAATTATATGTAAAATGCTAAAATGGCATATTATTGGTTTCTTCAATATATCAATACATCTTTGATAACTCGAATAGCTACGTTGTTTAGCAACATTAACAATGCATTTACTTTGTATTCTACTGCTGTCTGATTAGTTAACCAGATAAATAAAATAATTTGGCCTGATGAAATTCTGCCCAGCGTTACCAGAAACAAATTAATCTAAGCCAGCACAAGCTTGGCAGATTTACTGAAAAGTAGGTTGAGAATAGAGATGCTCAAGCTGAGATGATTCTCAGAACACACTTGAAATAGGGCTGAGAGAAGTAGGCAGGAGATACGTTTGGAAAGTACAGATAAGAGAAGTAAGAAAAGCTCTTGACTTTGAAAGCCTTTTTTTGTTTCTCTCTCTCTCTCTTTCCTTCCCTCTTTCCCCTGTTTGTGTGTGTGTGTGTGTGTGTGTGTGTGTATAAGAAAGAGAGCCTTCAGGTCAGATTTAACTCCTGGCAACTGCCTGACAAGTTCCAGAAGGCTTTGTGCTTGACAAAAAACACAAAGGGCACAACATTCTATATTTTTTATTAAAAAGCATTTTAATATAATGCACTTATTTCTGCCAGTGTTTGTACAATTTGGTTGAACAGTTGTTATTTTTTTAATACCAGGGATGAAAGGGTGAAGTTTGATTCTCAATAGCATCTCTTACTCCAGTGATGACTCTTTAAGTGTTGTCATTCTGGCGGCTAAATGTCTATAATTTGCTCTTACAGAAGGCAAAGAGAAGAAACTCTTGCCCTTGGGGACAGTGTTGCTCTGTTCATCCATGACATAGTGTCACCTGCCTTTATAGAAGTAACTATTTAGGAAATCTTTTGTAAGGACCGATTTACAAATCTGAGAAATGTATATAGAAGGGAATTATCAAGTTTGGGTTTTCAACGGTTAAAGAAACACAACTTGGGCAGAGTGATATAAAGAAACACATTTATTATTGTTTATTCATTTATTTATTGGCTTTGCAAGTCATTTGTTGTGCAACTAACAGCACCCTATAGCAGTTACAGATATCAGTTGGGTCTACTCAGTTTTCAGCTCTCATTGGATTGAACACAACATTGGATTGTAAAAAAGGGGGGAGATTGCTATAATAGGAGCAAACAGAAAGAACAGTACATTAAAGCTCACAAAGCCTATTTTTCCTGGGCCATGTGGGCTTTCCTTCCTTCTTAAAAGATCACAGTGATGTACCGGAATAAATGGTACATCACTTATATAAAATAGAGCCCCAGTTAAAGCTTAAACTCTTTCAAAATACCTGCTTGATATTGTACCCCTTTCTTTCTCTCTCTCTGCCTTCAAATTTCTGAGTGAGGCATATGAATTTATTGATAATACCTTGTTTTCCTTCTTCCTTTCACTTCTTCCTATTTTTCAAGCTGCTTATACTGTAAGCTCTTTGGGGTACACCTCTATCCTTGATCTATGTGAGCTTCCCTATCTATTTATGATACTACATGATATACATCAACCTTTCCCAACCTATTGTCGACCAACGGTGTTGTATTTCATTTCCCATAATTCCTAGTCAAAAAGGCTGATTTTGTTAAGCAATGTTCTGATCAAAAGTCCACTTACTGCAATATATTTCTAGTATACACTTTTTGACAGCATCTCTTCGACAATAACCGTACAGTTCTTAGCTGGCTATGAACCATGTTTACTAAAGATACAGTAGAGTACAGCTGTTCTCTTTTACTTAGTCAAAATAGTGATAAGATTAGAGACTAATCCCTTACACTTTTCAATACCTCATTTATGCAATTCTAGGTCTGCAGTTTGAAATGGAAAAATTCTAGTCATAGTAAGATGAAAAACTTAATTACACAAAGAATGAATTTCACAGAGGAATAAGCTACACTTCTTCACTTATAGAATTTTTTCTATACTTCTTAAAACAAAACCAAAGCAAAAGTTGGGCATAAATAAAATAAAAATGAATTAATATTAGCTGGGGAAGGGCTTTTTAGATTAGAATTGTGGAATATAGTTATAATAATAGTAATTTCTCTCTTCCTTGGGTATTAATGTGGTTAATTTGAAAGTATAGGTAAATGTGTCTAGTTTGTCTATTATTTGGTTATTTAATATTAGTAAATCCTTTCAAAATCCTTTTATCATTTATTGTCCTTGGGTTTTTTTGTGTGCTTTCCAACTGCCTAAGATTTTTGGAAATGATTTGCTGTTGCCTTCTTCTTAAGACTGAGAGAGAATGACTGGCCCAAAGTCACCTAAGGCAGAACTGAAACTTAAAATCTCTCCTGGTTTCTAGTGTGATGCCTACTAATCACTACACCAAACTGGTTCTTTGGGGCACACCAAATTATAAATAAAACTGAAGATACTCTTGCTTTTTTAATTGTAATTCTTTTGGCTGGTTGTTTTGCCTTCCAGCAAACACTTAGAAGTCTACCCGCAGCCAAAGAAACAGCAATCCATCAAGAAAGAAGTCTCTTCTACATCAGGTTTAAAAAAATTCTTCACTACTCTGAGTCAGAGCACCAAACAAAGATTAGGCAGATTCCGATGTTATAGCATGGAACAGATTTCTATGCTAGAATCAGGAGCTGCCAAGCCCAACATGGAAACTGGTCCAGATACCATTTGTTCTCCAAAAATGAAGAAAGTACCTTCCTTACAATCTTTGCAGAGGGTGAGTTGAAATTGTATTTTTATTAAATTTTATGACAGACCCAGGTATTTTATAGCCTGTGTTGAAATTGTGTTTTTATTAGATTTTATGATAGACCTGGGATTTTATAGCCTGTGGGCCATATCTGACCCATGGGTGGTCCCAGTCCAGCCCATGGCATTGGCAGCATCAGTGGCAGTGCATTGGCGGCAGGGGTTGGGGCTTTGGGCACTGTCACTCGAGGGGGCAGGATGGCTTCAGTGGGGCCCAGGGCATTGGAGGTGGTCATCCATTACAATCCCAATTTCTCATGTGACCCCCCTGGGAAAATTAATTGCTCACCCCTGTTTTATGAAGTAAGGTAACAGTAAACTAGCTTAGTTTTTATGGTACAAATTTAAAACTATTTTCCAGAGAAATATTAGCCTTACAGTGATGACATATTATCAATAAAACGTTTTTGTTATTCAATGCATTTTGTATTAAACAGCATCATGAATGTTTAAACATTTTAAACCCTGAAGTCCACCTGTAAGCCCAGTCTGCATCTAGAAATCCATTTCATTTTTTACAATATAATGACACCATTGAAATCCATCTTACTTAGAGCATCTTAGTTTGTAATGCTCCAAATTCTTTGAGACAGTGATGAAGTCCAACAGTCCTAATTATTCACAGATTTAAACATTCCATATATTGATTCTCTACTTTTCTGTAGGACTGTTGGACTTCATCACTGTCTCAAAGAATTTGGAGCATTAAAACAGTCATCTTATCTGGTACCTTTAGTGTATTCTATATTTAAATAATGAGATTGAGGGAGTTGAATTATTATAGAAAATGAGATATACCTTAAAAGGAAGAAATTCAAGAAGGTTTATTTGATCACGTTTATAATAGAGGGTATTATTTTGGGTAACCCTTAATAGACATTTACTAATTAGGATGGGTGATGAAGTTTTAAAGATTTGTTTATAAAGAATGAGGTGAGATATGAGATGAAGATAGTGTTTTATTTTAAGAGAGGTTGATAAATTGTTTATACATACTGAGTCAAAGGGGGAAGTTACTTTTCTTGCTTTCTCATTTATACTTTTTTTTCTTCTTTGCAGTTTTCATTTTTTATAAAAATAAAAATAAAAATTGTGTTAGTTTTAACTGCATAATATAATCTGATAAAATTATTATAAAATATGAAAAACCACTGAGTTATTGACCCCTACTAAATATCTACTATTTATCAAAAGTAAAAATTTCATAAGTGCATGTACATAATATTTAATAATGTGATTATGTTGTGACAATGCAGTACTCTTGAAGCATCAGAATTTAGATCTTCAAAACACGTTTAATAAGTTAACTTAATGAAAGCAAATCCAGTAGCATTGCCCCCCCTCTTTTTTGTTTTGTTTTTACTTCTTTTGGTTTCCAGAAGGATAAAGATAATTCAAGCTTGCAGTCAGAAAACTTTATTCCTCTTTGTCTAATATATCTGCAGTTTGATTCTTCAATACTCTTTCTGATTTTCAGTATTTCTTCCCACTAGGTGTCACCTTTCTGCCAACCAAGAAAAGCCTCTTCTGTTCAAAATCTGCATTCCTTTTTGGGAAAGAATAATCGGTCCAATGTTTACCTGGTGGGGGAACCTAAGGATGAGGAAGCTTCTTCTAACAGGTGAGAGTTGGAATATTTTAAGTGACTATTGTGACGGTATCCTAAATGGTTCTTTTTATGTGTTGAATGGTGGATAATCACTTAATCTGTTTTTAGACACTGATTGCAGCAACTCACCTCTGTCTGCATCCTGCAGGATCTTTGTGTATTCAGTTCACAGTATCCTGAAGAGTGGCTAGTTTTTCTGCAGGAGACATGAATCCAGATCCAGTCCTGACCCTGACTGCTGCTTCTCAGGAGAAATGCAGAATTTTTAAATACAGATAAGATAGCTAGATAGCTACGGTCGCATCATGCTGTTTTCTCCCCATGTTTCTATTGTATGTGATTTGTCATAAAGTCAGCTTCATCTTGTTTTCATTTTAATGCGCAGAACTAATCCATACACGGACATTTGTATTTTCCAGGTTCAGCTATAATGCTAGTCTAGCTATAGTCTAGTGTTCTACGCAGAGAGTGTGGAGTCCTACGCTTAATTTCCGATGCAAATAGGTTATGAAAGTTATTGTTTAGTTTTCAAGTTCACATTTAGAGTTACATCTAAATCTTACATTTTAACGATAATATTGTACTATTTAATACTAACTTTGTGAATTCAAAGTGAAGCTTGAATTATTAATACTAATT
This sequence comes from Ahaetulla prasina, assembly GCF_028640845.1. Taxonomy (NCBI): domain Eukaryota; kingdom Metazoa; phylum Chordata; class Lepidosauria; order Squamata; family Colubridae; genus Ahaetulla; species Ahaetulla prasina. The sequence continues at coordinate 125,307,836 of NC_080541.1, forward strand.
TTGATTTATAAGAAATTATCTGTTTTCATAAACAGAGTGAAATTGCTTTATTTAGCGCTGTCATAATTATAGTAACCACATCAGACATTAAGATTGATTCATGAGACCTTCCTGGGAAAGAGAAAACGTATAATGCTACATAATTCATACAAATATGTCTGAAAAGGTTGTTTTAATATATATTTTCTCACTCTTGAAATATATATATCAGAGTATTTGAGAATGCGAAGCCTGGTAGCTAACTAAAGTTTGATTTGCTTGCTGTTCCTGGTTATGCAACTGAAATCAAATTATATTGGAAATTCAAAAAGATGGACTCTCAGAGATCCCTAAGCAGAACACACAATTGCTAGAACAACTACTTTTTTTGCTTTTTAAAATCAAATGCTTCTAAAATTGACTTTAAGCAATTAAAAAAATGCCCTGATGTAGGTGGATGATGTGGTCAGAATTTTTAAACATAGGATGGCAAAACGTATATTTAGAGTTGAAGAATTACTAATGGGTAATGCTATAAACCTAGCATGTTTCCTTTGTAGAAATTTTCCTTGTAGACATGGGAAATGCATAGGCTTGGTCTCCAAGGCCAAGTAAGAGGTAGTCTCCAAACTACCTTATGCTGTAAGTGTCACTTTTTCACAGAGTTCCCATCATAATGTGAGCTGTAAATCTGTTCATTAAAAACCAAAATGTTATAAAGAAGTTAGATTAGACGATAAGTGAAAGAACCATCACCCTCTTTCTTTGACTAAAGATTATTCATCTTTCTGAATATGACAATATTTTCCCCATTCTTAGGAAAACCAGGACTCAGCATAGAAGATCCCTCAGTGTGGAGGACATTGGGTCCCCTAACTTGGCGAGAACCGTTGGGCGGGTGGTAGCAGTTTTTCCAGATGGAACTAGTCAGTTAGAATTGCAGCGGTCCCAACAATGCAACTTTGGGTTTCGTGTTTCTTCAGGGAATGGGCGTCCTGATACAGGTATGAGTTTGGTAACCAATGGCCTGAAACCTTGAACAAGTGGACCCCTAGCTTACTTTTTAAAACTATGGTGTTGGAGTATCTCTATGATTTTTTAAATTGTACACTTTTTTTTCTTTGCTGGGGTTGGGGGAGGATGCTGGCTTACATTTGTTTTATTTTACAATTTGTATCCTTAATTTTTCAGTTGAGAAACAAAAACAAACTTAACATTTGTTAAGGGGGCGCGCGCTCGATATTTGCAGGCGATCGCGCGCCCCGAGCCCCCAGACTTCTCCCGTTCCCCGGACAGCCAAGACCCTCAGAGCCTGGGCCTTCGGCTGATGTTATGTAATGCACGGTCCGTGGCCAATAAGGCCCCCCTAATTTACGACCTTATTCAGGGGGGTGCCGCGGACTTTATAGGCATTACGGAAACCTGGTTGGGCGCAGAAGGGGGCGTGCCCCTGGTGCAGATGTGCCCACCAGGTTCCCGTGCATTTCATCAGCCGAGAGCCCAGGGTAGGGGTGGGGGGGTGGCGGTTGTGATTAGAGAGAGTCTGGAGCCGAGGGAGACCACTGTACCTCAGATTGTCGGGTGTGAATCCCTCCTTGTGAAGTGGGGCCATAGATGTCAGATGGGCTTGCTAGTCGCGTACCTGGCTCCTTGCTACGTGACAGCTGCCCTGCCCGAGCTCCTGGAGGTGCTTGCTGGGTGGTAGTTGAAACCCCAGACTTTTAGTCATGGGGACTTTAACTTGCCTTCTTCCGGCTCGTCATCGACAGCAGCTCGGGAGTTCATGGCTTCCATGACGGCCTTAGACCTGACGCAAGTAGTTGATGGCCCTACCCACACCGGGGTGGTACACTGATTTGATTTTGTCTCTGGTCAGTGGTCGAGAGATCTGGACTTAAAGGAAATAGTCACCGAACCTTTGTCATGGTCAGATCACTCTCCTTCGCCTAGACTTTCTGACCGCCACCCAACACCGCAGGGAGACGGAGCCGATGCGTTGGTTCCGCCCCAGGCGCCTGATGGACCCGGAGAGGTTCCGGACGGAGCTTGGGCCATTCCTGAGGGTCTGGCTCACGGCACGCCTGAGGAACTTGTTGCGCCTGGGAACGGGCCGCGCGGGGCCTTAGATCGTGTCGTGCCTTTGCGGCCTCTGACCCGGCGAGGTCCCAACCGCCCCTGGTTCTCCGAGGAGCTGAGGGGATGAAGCGCTGGAGAAGACGCCTAGAGAGTTCCTGGAGGTCTAGCCGTTCAGAGGCTGATCGACACTAGTGAAGTCCTATACAAGGACTTACCTAGTGGCATTGAGGGAAGCGAGGCGTTGCTCGCCTCCTCCCTCATTGCGCCGGCAGATAACCGCCCAGCCGCCTGTTCCGGGTGACTGCCCTCCTTCACCAGGGGAGCGGATGACCCGCTGCAGGGACGTGCTGAGGAGTTTAACGGTTATCTATACGATAAAATCGTTCAGCTTCGGGACGGGTTGGACCAAGATTGCAGTGACTCAGGTGAGGCGTCCGAGGGTGGTCTTGGTGACATTGTCTGGGATGAGTTTGTCCCTGTGGCTCCCGAGGACATGGACAGGTTGTTGGGTAGACTGAATGCCACCACGTGTTTATTGGACCCGTGCCCTCCTGGCTGGTGCTGGCCACCAGGAGGTGACACGAGGCTGGCTCCAGGCGATTACGATCGCTTTTTGGTGGAGGGTGTCTTCCGCCGCCTTGAAAGAGGCGGTGGTGAGACCCTCCTTAAGAAGCCTTCCTGACCCGCTGTTTTAGGTAATTATCGTCCAGTCTCCAACCCGCCGCGAAGGTTGTAGAGAGTATGGTGGCATATCAGTTTCTGCACCTGGATGAAACCGTCTATCTAGACCTGCTCCAGTCCGGTTTCCGCCCGGTAACAGCACAGAGACGGCTTTGGTCGCGTTGGTGGATGATCTCTGGAGGGCCAGGGATAGGGGTTGTTCCTCTGCCCTGGTCCTATTAGACCTCTCAGCGGCTTTCGATACCATCGACCATGGTATCCTGCTGCGCCGGCTGGAGGGATTGGGAGTGGGAGGCACCGTTTATCGGTGGTTCTCCTCCTATCTCTCCGATCCGTCGCAGTCGGTGTTGGCAGGGGGGCAGGGGTCACCCCGGGGCCCCTCACGTGGGGGGTGCCGGGGGGTTCGATCCTCTCGCCCCTTCTGTTTAACATCTACATGAAGCCGCTGGGTGAGATCATCAGTGGTTTTGGTGTGAGGTATCAGCTGTATGCGGATGACACCCAGCTGTACCTTTCCACACCGGACCACCCCAACGAAGCTATCGAAGTGCTGTCCCGGTGTCTGGAGGCTGTACGGGTCTGGATGGGGAGAAACAGGCTCAAGCTCAATCCTCCAAGACAGAGTGGCTGTGGATGCCGCATCCCGCACAGTCAGCTAAATCAGCGGCTGACCATCGGTGGCGAGTCATTGGCCCCGGCGGAGGGGTGCGCAACTTAGGCGCCCTCCTGGATGAACGGCTGTCTTTGGAAGATCATTTGACGGCCGTCTCCAGGAGAGCGTTTACCAGGTTCGCCTGGTGCGCCAGTTGCGCCTTTCTGGACCGGGGTGCCCTGTGCACAGTCACCCACGCACTCGTGACGTCTCGCCTGGATTACTGCAATGCTCTCTACATGGGGCTCCCCTTGAAGGGCATCCGGAGGCTGCAGTTAGTCCAGAATGCGGCTGCGCGGGTGATAGATGGAGCCCCTCGTGGCTCCCGTATAACACCCATCCTGCGCAGACTGCACTGGCTGCCTGTGGCCTTCCGGGTGCGCTTCAAGGTTTTGGTGACCACCTTTAAAGCGCTCCATGGCATAGGGCCGGGTTATCTACGGGACCGCCTGCTGCTACCGAATACCTCTCACCGACCCGTGCGCTCTCACAGAGAGGGACTCCTCAGGGTGCCGTCAGCGAGGCAATGTCGTCTGGCGACGCCCAGGGGAAGGGCCTTCTCTGTGGGGGCTCCCACCCTCTGGAATGAACTGCCCCCAGGACTTCGACAGCTTTCGGACCTTCGGACCTTCCGCCGCGAGCTTAAAACATATCTATTTAATTGCGCAGGACTGAGTTAGATTTTAGTTTGTGGGTTTTATCTTGGGTTTTAATTTTTATATTTTTAATTAAGGCTTTTGAATAAGTTTTTTAATTGTTTTTAGAATTGTATTTATTGTATTTTTTGTTTTTTAAATGCCTGTAAACCGCCCTGAGTCCTTTGGGAGATAGGGCGGTATATAAATATAAACAATAAATAAATAAAATAAATAACATTATGAACTTAAAATCTAGCTTTATATATTTTTAGTATAAAGAATCCATGTATTTAACTGTAGGAATAGTCAAAATATTTTGTGTTTAGCCACTGTAGCTTTCCAGATAAAGGAAAGGAAGCAAGATATACAATATTTCATCTATATTTGGCCTTCAGCTGGTTTGGGTGATAGAAGGGAACTCTTATTCTTCCACATTAGTATTCTACAATCTACAATCAATTAGGAATGAAACTATAATATTCCCAAAAAATTTTTGGGAATAGATAGATTCATCAGGCATTATCTATTCCTATTATAGAACCCCTTGCTGTAAAAGATAAAGCCAGTGGCATTACACCCATGCACCCATGCAAAACAAAGTCATGATTTGAGAGAATGGAAAGCCTGTGGTGGGCATAGGATGCAACACTGAAACTGTAGGGGTGTAATAACATCACAAAATGTTCTTTGTACATACCCTAACAGGTTCAGAGATGCTGTGATTCCTAAATCATAAATGCCAATGTGTATATTATGAAAGTGCATTTTAACCTTACTGAAATTCTTCTGCATGACTTTAATTTCTCTTCTCTGTCATATTCTCATAACATTTGTGAACACACTATGACCCCAGAGTAAGAATTGCCTATTTTTCTTTATCAGAATGTCTACCACTTCCTGGATATAGGACTTTGAAATAGGAATTCTATGTCTCATAGCAACTACAAGCCAAAGAACCAGTCTACAAGGACTGTCAATAGTCTCTGGAAACTCATTTGCTAAAGCAGGTCCTATATATCATTCCCTATAACATCTTTCAGAGGAAGATTTTCTCAGGATTCTGAGCAGCAAAGAGATGCTCCTCCTGGTGATAGATTTTCTTTCCTTCTGCCTTGCCTTCTTCATTTTTATATTATAGAGAGAAAAACAAGAAAAGACATTCCTCAGACGTGTTCTTAAATAACCAGTTTCAATCTAGCCTCTTCATTGATCTATACATTCTAAGTTAATTTAGACTTAAAACTTTCTTATGGACCTGGAAGTTATTTTGCTCATGGACTTCTGCAGCTAGGTCTTATGCCAATTATGATGTTGCTGCTTCTTTTACAAATGCTTTGCCCTCAAAGCGAAGGATGGTAACTTCCTAATCACAAACTAGCCACAAGATATATGCACCCAAGTACTGTTTTTGTAATGCCCAGTTTATCCTGTTTATCCTTAGATCATTTGTCTGAGTTACAGCAGCAAAACACAGCGATGTTACTCTTTCCAATAAAACAGATGGGCAACAACACTCATGATGTTGTGATTCATTTTTTTTAAAAGTTCCAGAACATCAAAAAGCATCCTCCCAAAAACATATTTTTTTTAAAGTGGCATCATCTATACTGACATGGCTGCAAGACTCCATGTGTTCCTTGCCAATTATGATTTGGTGTAGTATTGAAATTGACAAACCATATGTATACTCGGGAAACCATGCAACCATACCAAAAAATAGGAATGCTACACAAATGAAAGGTAAAAGCCCTGTTGTTCAAAACCAGGCTTGCTTGTTTCAGTTATACCAGTGGTTCTCAACCTTTTCTTCACCATGGACCCCCTTTAAATATCTTTTGTGGTCATGGACCTTGGCCATGGACCTCCAAGGCTTAACTCAAGTTTTAAATCATAACATTTCTTCAAGGCTTTGTGGATCCCCTGTAATGACATCATGGCCCCCCAGGGGTCCGTGGACCACAGGTCAAGAACCACTGAGTAATATTATTTGGTGCATGTGTATTGCTTTCTTCACTGCAATCATTTCCCTGTTATTCTTTGTTTCTGAAGAATGCATTTGAAATATTCAGCCACATATATGCTCCTCCACTACGCTACAAATATACTTTGATATCCTGCTGTACGGCACTAGTTAAAAGTAGGCTTTGAAACACAATCAAATATTTGGCTATGGTAGAATCTCATTGGTGTTTTTATGTTTTCTGTTTTTTTCTTAAGAGAAGGACTGTCTAAAGTAGGTCAAATGGTGGGAATAATTTGGAACATGTGTTCTTAGGGTTTTTTTTCCCAGGCAAATTCCTGGGAATGTTGCAACATTTGTGACGGAGTTGACAAATGTTTGTCCTGGTGTTAAGCCCTCCGATTCTAGGAATACACTGTTTCTATTACACCTCCACCCTAAAAAAAATTTCAAAATAAATTGGGATATATCTCAATTAAACAATTTCTTGTTCTGAGCTATCCCTTCCCAGGAAGTCTTGAATAACTAATAACTAGATTTAACAAATGGATTTAGATTATTTTTTTTCTTAGTCATGATGCTGCTTTTCTGGGTGGATTTTTTTTCTTTTTGCTTGCGCTAGTACACTTGAGTCCTCGTTTATAAATTGCCCGTAACAGCTATAAAATAGCGAGCCTAAGTATACCTTTGATTTTTCCTGCCTGAATGCAAAGCTTTGTTTTTCTCCACATTAAATTCATTTTGTTGGATGGGGCCCATTGTTCAAGTTTGTCAAAATCTTTTTGGCTCCTGAGTTTGTCTTCTGGGTTGTTAGCTGTTCCTGCCAGTTTAGTATCATCTGCAAATTTGATGAGTTCCCCTTCTATTCCCGCATCTAAGTCATTTATAAACGCATCAAAACAGTAGAAATAGTGAGAGTAACTGCACAGTACAACAGTAAAACCATGAAGGCAGAAAAAGTTTTGAAGGGAAAACATTCAAATGGTTTGATGACAAAAAGTTGTGGCATGCTTCCAGATTTTTGGTGCAAGTTGATTATGCTGAGACAAATATAGCGACAGTTTTGAGAAATTTTGTTGCAAAGAAATCCAGCAGAAAATGCTCAAATGCATAAATGCGGATTCATACAAAGCAGGGAAACCTATAAGAAGTTCTAAATGATCAATGAAGGTCTAATAAGCATAGGTTCAGTGAAGAAGTGTTATATGTCTCTCTGTTTTTTCCTCAAACTCTTTTAATTTTGCAGAAGGAACATTTCCTCCATTCCTTCCATTCCATAGTTGCGTCATTTCAATAAAAGGCTACCTTAATAAAACACGAAATGCAATTTTATGTTATTTTCTCTTCTTAACAGGTATCTATGTCCAGGAGATGGCAGACACCAGTACAGCTAAACTCTATGCTGGACTCTTAGAAGTTGGGGATGAGATACTTGAAATAAACGGTGCCAAGGTTGCTGGGCTGGGCCTAGCCCGGATCAATGAACTGCTCTTGTGGGCGGAGACACTCTCCCTCAGAGTGCTGAAGCAGAGACCTGTTCGGCAGTAGCAGAAGAGGAGATCCTTGCGCGGGAAGCTTGAATGGGCGGCGTTGCCCTGTGAACAGCGCAAAGCAGTTCTGGTGCTTATTAAGCCTACCTGAGACTTGGAGTTCACATCCTTGTCTCAGTGCTTTTATGACTTGGATGTGGATGGAGGCACAAACCAACCCCATGGGTTATTCTGTAATGGAACCTGGTATCTATTGAATATTTAATTTATGCAAAGATTAGTCATGCAATGTGGACTCTGTCCATCACCAAGGAATAAGAATTAGTTATCTGGTACCTCCCTGTACAAAGAATCGGGGGAGAGGGGGAAGGCTTCATCAGGTAACAATTTGTGGATAAAGACTTATCTTTTGATCACCAACATCCCCACAAACTCTTTATCTAAAAATTGGAGAATGCTGGGTCATCTTTAATTTGTATTAAAGTACCCATAACAAGTTGGGTTTGTTCATAAAAAGGTTTTTAAAACATTCGAGCTAATACTTTTTCTGTTGACTGAATTGGAGAGCTGCTAATGCATTAAGTGATCCCTATTGTGGAAATCTTATCTCTCTCCCTCCACACCCTTTTATTTATAAGGAAAGATCCGATGATTTGGGAGTCTTTAAAGAAGTTAGATCTCTTTACCAGAAAATCTACAGTTCATTTACAAACCTTAAGAGTCTTTACAGGCATCCACAAAAATATCCATTATGTGCTATTATACATATGGCCAAACTCACTCATGCCACAGTATCAGTAGACAATTCTGTCTAATTGTTTTATTTTAGATGTTTTATGTTTGCAGTGAAAGCTATCTGACTTTGGAGTTTTCGCTCTTTCAGCAGGCCAGAGCTGAGAATTCCTGATGTTTGCAGATTGCAATAGCTTCTTCAAAATACTGAACTTAATTTTTGGAGAAAGTTTTCTCTGTTTCTACCAGAGAAATTCTCCACCTTGCAATTTTACAAGTCAGTCTGAACTTCATATTCCTTTATCTCTCATGTTCAGCTCTTTTTAAAACTTGCTTCTCATGAAGGGGTAATCCTGGGCCTGGAATGTACTATTCTAGAATGCACATGAAGTTCACAAGATGCAATGATTTTTGTTTTGATTGATTGTAGGAAGTTAATCAATTTCTAGTTGCAATCTGAAACTGTAGAGTTAACAGCCAGGTTTGTCATCACTGATTATCTTTTGTGTCTGTCTTAGAGCCATCTTCTAGTCTCTATAGCTTCAAAGACCAGGTTATTTCATGAGCTTTGTACCCAGAATATGATATTGACAGGAGAGGCTTCTCTTTTTGATGACTATCTGTATTCAGCCCTGACCTACAACCATGGGCTGCTTTTGACAACACTGGAAAGCCTCTCTACCTTGTTTCACTTTATTTTTCTGATTAAATTATTTATTAAAAGCAGTTATGGACTCTTGGCTTGAATCTATGATGGCATAGCTGATTTGTGAAGTGAATGAATCATGTAAGGTTATATAAAATCAGGATGGCCTGACTTTAGGTGGTTTCCACCCCAACTAATTTCAAGAGTGTCCAGTAAGCAATCAAATGGTGGCTCAATCCATTTAGCCTTGGCCTCAGCCCATTGCTTACTTCATGTCCAACTAGGATGTGCCTTCCCCATCAGATTAATTCATATCATGTGGCCTTCAGCATGATTTAAATGTAAACCAAGGTATTTCTGTATTTTTCCCAAGGAGGATAAGAACTTTCAAACCCTTTTCTATCAGCTGAGAAAAGGAAGGAAGGAATAAGAAGCAATTGCTGATGGGCAGGCAAATTCAAAATATTATTGTGTTTGGATGGAAAACCTAAAAGACATCATTTTTAATATTGTTCCTCTACATATTTCCAGTAAATCAAATTTCAGTGGGAACAAAATCAACCGCACCAGAAAAGAATTGAAACATTATGGTCATAGTGGGAGGACTGTTGATTACAAATCCTGAAGTAGAGTAGCACTCCAATATTAGGTATGATTGGCTTCATCTTGGCTTTCTGAGGGTTATAATCATCAAGCAGATTCCTAAGACAGGAGGCCTTCATACCCTTTTCAGGCCATCATAGCTTCAAATAGTTGTAAAATGATTGGTTATAAAGTGAGAACTATCTGTAGCAGACCAGTCTCTCTGGCAAGGACATGATCCATACCTATTGGCTAAAAAATATTAACAGCAGTACTTGAACACCAATGCCACAGATAAATCAGCCGCTAGCAAAAACTGGACTGTTTTTTCCTTCCTCAAGGGGAAAAAAAACAGTGCAGTTGCCTTTTGAAAGGAAAAAAAAAGCAACAACCAATGATCTGCCTCTCTACAACATGGAAAGGCAAAAATCACTTCTGACTCTCTCAAGTGATCCCGTAACGGTGGGAGAAAGAGGAAGGGAATGTATGGACTTATCTTCATGCTGAGGTTCTGAATATCATATGCATGTTGCACAAAACAATATTTTTATAATGTCGTCTAATTGAGTCGGGAGAGATGCATGGTATATATTCTCTCCTTTAAAAAGCAACACCCATCCCCCGGCTTTAATATGGATTGGAGAACTGTCTTCATCTGTTAGTGAAAAATCTAATATTTGGAGCTAGGTTAAAAACATGATAAATACAAGAAATAAGATAACTTGAATTTTAAATCAGATCTCTTTTGCCTTTTAAATGCCCCTCCCAAAATCTGATATGGTTATTTCTGAACAGTGCGTCTTCAATTCTTGTTTAATATAGGCCATGTTGTGCATTGCGTATACAGATATATACATATGCTTGCATACATACATGCCTGACGGTTATCTATTCTGTCTGCAAAAGCTTTTATGTCCTCCTTCAGGATCTTTTGGAAGCTCCTGGGTAGTCACAATAGGGGTCAATATAAATATTTATTCAGATATTTAATCCATTGCAATCCAGACATTTTTGGACACAGTATGCAAAGACTGGGAAAAGCTCCAATGCTGAGAAAGGTGGAAGGAAAGAGAAGAGGATGACCAGATGGCAAGGCGGGTAGACTCAGTTGCAGTGGTAATGAGCGTACAGTTGAGAGACTTGAAAGAAAAGATTCTTTCAAGATCCTCATGGAGAAAATCTACGTTGTTGCTAAGAGTTGTCCACAACTTGATGGCACGTAATCAATTGATCCATTACAAATGAACTGTTGTTTAGTTCTGAGCCTGCCCATTTTCTTCTGGGAGTGCTGCACAGCACACACAGTAAAATTCTTAAGCCCTAAATTATTACCACCAATTCTCACCCTACCTTCTTTTTCTGTTCTAGTCCATTCATTCATTTCTTAATTTGTTTTCTAGAAGTTTAATTATTCCTGCTGGTATTTGTTCGACTGTCTCAAGTTCCACGTTGTCACGCAGCCTGGCTGCATGCCTTCCATTACAGAAAAAAATGATGTGAGTGAGCATTAAGTCCTTTTTTGGCTTCCTGCCGTAAAATCAACTTACATGCCTAACTCTAAAGCTCTGCACTCCCCTTGTAATTTGGCAAATAAAATGTGCAGGACTCTGACAGATATTATTCTTCAAACACTAGAGGGAGGGATTTGTTAACTTTTTTTTAGCCATCCCTAAACTATAAACCTAGCTCTTGTTTGTAGAAGAGTATTTCCAATCTTTATTCTATAGCAACCAACTATGTCTGCAAATTTTATCCACTTCTAACAGATAACAATGAATAAGTTACCAAGAAAGGAGCCTTGAACACTCTGCCCAGCATGTAAATTTACCTGAAATTTGCCAAGACTGTCCTTTCAGAAGGGTTTACTCAACTGCTTATGCAGATTTCATCAAGTTCAGTGAGGTTGTATGTTTATTTAAAATTACAAATTCATTCTAACTTTTATAGTCAGTTGTGTGGGGTGATTAACCTTACAAATATAAAAAAGCCAAGTATTGATGCTGTTAATTATATTACAACTTTAGCTCTATTATGAGTTGACTACGGGTTCTTTTGAACAGGAATACAGTCCTTGTCATATCCAATATCACTCAAGGGGATAAATAGACAATGGGCATATTAGTGAAATTTTTCAATTAATTGTTGAACTCACTCAATGTTGAGCAACTTGGTACAAACACTAAGGGAAAGTGACTGCTGTAAATCACCCAAATTATTTCACTGGTGAATGGGTAATTAATGGGACCATCAGAGCTGCTACTGCAGCTATATAATTGTGAATTCTTGATAATTATGATGTTTCCCTCCGTTGGATCTTTTTAACTCTGAGGGTATCAGAAATTTGGGGGGCTGGCAAACAAGAACATTGCGTAAACATGTCCTGGACCTGAAATATTATTTATGCATTGAAACAGGAAAGACATAGTCTGTAGTAAATGGTCATAATAAAGAATTCCTAAATAAGGAGTGTGACTTTTAAGTGTACCTATAATTTTTCATTTTACCAAGAAGGAATGAACAATCTTATGTTATACTTCTAAACATTAGCTGGTGACACTTCCCGGAATAAGAAGCAAAGTTTCTAATACAGAGGTTGTGCTTTAAAGCCAGATTTTTTTTAACTCCTGAAATCTGTTAGATTCTGTCAAGTACTAGATCTACCTATCCAATCAGAATAACATTTAGTTGCCTTTCAACTGGTATTTGCTACCACCTCTTTTCCTAAGAAAATACTTTTAACTCAGAAATATAACCAGACCTTGTCCCCACTACCTGATAGTCAATCTGGAAAGGCCTAGGCCTTCTGAAACATGTTGCAACTTCAAGTCAATAGCCCACCAATAGCTACAAAAGAAGAGTTCTTTAGCTGCTTGGCATTTATTAGGAATACACCACAGACAATATCTTTCCTTTTTCAAACTCCAGCAATTCAGTAACATGCTTTAGGATGGAGTTAGCAGAATTTGCAGAAGTGCCAGATTAAACAAAAGTCAAAACTGATGTTCTTTTATAGTATACTGTTCCTTTCTAAAAAAAATAATAATTTTTAAAAAATAAACAGTACATTTTTTTCTGAATAGAATATTGACCGAGTCAAAATTTATACAGATTATAACGTATTTCCCAAATATAATTTATATATTTCAATTTCTGCTATAATAATCTTTTCCCCTACTTTTTTATTTTTCATCTCTACTTAATATTTAATATATAATCAATATTACCATCCGCCCTGACCTCCAATCTTAATCTTATTCATTTCATTATCGTTATCACATACATTTCTCAAAATCATCACATTTGTAAATTATCATCAATTTGTTTTCTCTTATTTCTTTATTTCTATTGAAACCGTTTAATTTAAACAGTCATTTCCATCCTTAGTTTCTATTTTTTTTTATTATAACTTGATAGTTCACATTAGTCTCTTAATGTCAATTATTTTCTAAGGCGGACCAATTTATCATTTCTTATTTCCCTGTTAATCATTTTACCAAAAACAATATATTTCTTCAGATTTGTTTTTCACACCATCTTTTTCAGATACAAACATTATCTTAATCTTTTAATCATCTTCTTTTTCTTAATTTCTATTAATATCGTATTCAATTTCAATTTTATTTGCATTTCCATATCTTAACCCCTTCAAAATACATCATACAATTTATATCATAATTCAATTTTTATAATACTGATATTAATACAATTCATTTAATTCTATAGGTATATAGCATATTTCCTTTCCCCTTTCCCTTGTTTTTCTCCATTCTACCATTCATATTACACAATATATTTCATATTACAATCACAAATAATAATAATACAGTTCACTTATTACTATAGGTATATATCATATTACCCTTCCTCCTTTCCATTAATTACTCCTTTTAACCATTTTCTCTTGGTCCATCCAGCACTCCACTCTTAAAATTTTTCTTCCCTTTATCCCATTCTCTCATTTTCTTTTTTTCTTTTATTTCTTTTTGTAATTATGTCTTTTTTTCTGTATCCTTCCTTTGACTTTTAAATCCTTTACTCGTCTAGTTTGCCCTAAATTCCCATTGATCTATTCCCCTTTTCTTATTTCCCACTGTTGATCTCAGTGTAATCATTTAACATTTTTGTGCCTAATCCTTTCCAAATTTCTTTTCTCTCTTGCTTCATCCTATCCTCTCTATTTTTAACCACTGTTAATCCCAGTGTAATTATTAAAATTATTTTCCTCTAGCTTTTTCCTCTTTCCTTTTCTTCCCTTAGTTTGCTTCTTTTTTGCTTGTAGGTTGTTTCTTCCTATCCCTTCTCTATTTTTCATTGTTACTCTCAATGTAATCATTTAATTTTTCATCATCAATGTCTTTATCTTCAGTGCTGTTTTCTTCTCATTCTTAGCCTCTTTATCCAATTGAATGTGTTCTGACACAATTTCTCATTTTCTATTCAGATTAAATGATTCACACATCATTTTGACCATCTCAATTAGTTCCTGCCATATTTTGACATTGTGGTTTGTTTTTAACTTCAATTTACAGTTTTGTTGTTTTCCCCCTCCTTTGGTTGTCGAGATCAAACAGCTTAAAAGAAAACAAATCCTCCTTCAAACTTCTCCTGGCTCTTGTAGCTCAAGGTCACTGTAATTTTTCCAGATTTCAAATTGTTCATTGTAGTGCTATTTTTCCGCCAGCAGATGTCTCTCTCCAATCCACAAGTTTCAAATCAACAAAGTCACAAAATATCCAATTTGTGTATTAAATCTGCTTATCAAATACTTTTCAAGTTTTTTCTTTCTCTTCTTAATTTTATATATCCCAAATTCCAGTTTAAAATCCAATTTCAAATCCAATTGAAAAATTTCCTTTATAGGGCTTTTCTATTTTAATTTTTTCTTTGTTCTTCCTTTAAAGTTCAAAACTTTTAAAATTAAGAGTTAATTGATGCTTTAAATGCCTGAGAAACAAGAAGAATGCAGAGTTCTAAGTCTAAAATTGTATAATCATTGTATAATCAACACATTTGAGACCATATTATTCCATTCATATGAAAAGATCCAGGAAGGCAATGGTATAGATAGAAACCATATAACAGCTTGATAAACCTAAATATCATAATCATTCCGGTTTCCGGTTTGTAGACTGTGATACGCAATGCTGAGGTTATTTCCTGTCTAACATCCTTGATGATCTATCTAGGACTTTAAATTAAATATAGCAATGTTCAGCTGAAGTCTTGGGGAAATCACAGCTTTTACAGAACAAAAGATTTTTATAATAATAATATGCTATATAGTAAGGAAGAGACTGGATCATAAATTAGTTGTCAATTATTTTGGCTTGCGTTTATCTTGATTTACATTTAAATCTTTTGAATAAGAAGGACTTAGGGAAACAAAAGGAAAAGATGAAATGCCATAACTCTGGAAATCAGGCTGTTGTTTTATCAGCTTTATATAATAATTGCAGAGGAATATTGTCCATTTTTGGAATTTAACTCCAGTAATACTAATGCAAATATCACATATTATTCAATAGAAAAAACAATAACAATAATTCTGGATGAGTTGTCAAAAGAAAGGATTTGTTTTTTTCCATAAGTGATGGACATGTGAAAAAGCTGTACCTTTCTGGAAGAGAATATTTTAAAAAGTAAGAATTATAAATAAAGAGTAGAATGCACCCAGACTTCAATGTTTTACTTATTTTCAAGGGATTGAATGCTGAATCCCCTAATAAGAAACTCCTTATAAATATATTTCCAGGAACTGAATAAATAATTGCTCAATAGTGGAACTTTATAGCCTGTTTCTGGTAATATCAAGGAACCACTGGTTTCTCTAATCTTTAACTGGGCTTCTTTTCCTTCCTTCCTTCCTTCCTTCCTTCCTTCCTTCCTTCCTTCCTTCCTTCCTTCCTTCCTTCCTTCCCTCCCTCCCTCCCTCCCTCCTTTCTTCCTTCCCTTCCTCTCTCCCTCCCTCTCTCCCTCCCTTCCTTCTTTCCTTCCTTCACAATGGGCACACCATTATACAAAGTAATTGAGGACAGGAAGATATTAAAAGTAATATCTGTCCAAGCCAAAGTTGTTTACTATCAGAGCAAAGTCTGCAACAAGCTTTCTTGCTCTCAAAGTTCATTTTAAACTCAGTGACCTAGAGAACCAATTTGATGTAGCAGTTAAGGCTTCAGACTAGAAATCAGGAGACTGCGTTCTAATCACATTTTTGGCATATGATTAGGTGACCCTGGATCAGTCCTGCTCTCTCTCAGTCCCCACTTTAGGCATAAAGCCGGTTGACTTTGGCAATCCCACTCTCTCAGCCCTAGGAAGCAGGCAATGGCAAGCCACTTCTGAATGCTTGCTGAGAAAACTGCAGGGATTTGCCCAGGTAGTTCTTAGGACTCAACAATGACTCAAAGGCACATATACAATTGGAAGGAGTGGCATTGGTCACAAAAAAACAATTATACCAAATGAAAGGGGTACTAGAAGTACCAGTAGAAAAAGCTGCTTGGACAAGTTTTTTTTTTACGACATCAAAATATAAAGGGTTCCTATTTTGTGTTCTGTCCAAAGTATGTTATAGTACATATAATTCTTTTTAAGGTTTTTAGAAAGTGATCAGACTTCAATCAGTGCTGACTAAGTATGTTACGCATCCAATCACCTGTTGGAGCCTGTTTTCTCCATTTTTCCCAATGTTTTTGGAGAAACTTGTTGCAACACTTCTCTTTGCATTGATTGTGGAGCTTTCTTGGCAACAGTTTCTTCTGAGATGGCTTTATGACTTCTCTTGTGAATGAATTGCATCCAATGCCTGCAGGGGATCTCTGGCTGCAGGGGATCTCTCGCCCCACTAGCTAGGAAGTTTCTTAGATAGTGTCCTTTCTCTCTTTCTCTCTCTTGTGGCCCCCTCTGGCAGTACCATTTGAGCTGCTGTTTCTTCTCTCCTTTCTTGCCCCCACTTTGCCTAGTTTGGCTGGCTTTTTTCAAAGCTCTTCCATCACCCAGCAGGGCCCAACGGCAGGCGAGCATCTTGCTGCAATTGCCAGAGGCTTCCAATAACACAAAAGAGAATTGTGACGCAGCCAAGAATTCTGGGCTGGCAGCCAAGCCAAGAAGCCACCTGCCCAGCCCCAGTTGTGCTTTAGCTCTTCCAGCTGCCTCCCACCCCACCCCCACCCCAGCCCACCAGTAAGGTTCCTGTTCCCTGGACGAGTAACTTTAGCTTTTGTTCCTCCAATGCTAATTACTTCAGTGTGTCTGGACCAATTGCCTGCAAAGTGCGTGGAGGGGAAGCAGAGCCCAGGACCGCCTCTGGCTTCTTGTGGAGCTTTTCTTCTCAGAGCAGAGCTTGTGAACTGGCACATAATTGCTTCCCACTTTTCCCTTGAATGACATTTGGCTTTTGCCAAGCAAAGCCCTCAGGAGGGTAGAGAACTGAAGCCGTCTAACTACCTTTGAAGAAAGAGTGGGGAGCGGGGGCAGGGTTGCCATTTTAGATTGTATTAGAGGCTACTGTGGTGGCCTATTTCCACTTCAGAGAAGGTAAATTGGTGAGCTGAAAGCTAAATAATTTGTCCAAAGACTTGATTGTAAGGCGAAGGTGAGAAACAAAATCCCAAATCCCCAACTGCTCTTTAAACCGGGTTTCCTTTCCAACAATTGCTAATTTCACAAAAGATGGGTTATTTCTCCCTTGCTCTCCAGCAGCTGTCTCCCCCTCAAATTCTCTTTCTTCTTGGATGCACACGTAGAAAGGGGTAGGATTGCCTGACTCATACGGACACCTAGGGAGAGAGGAAAATGCATACCAACTCAAATGATGCCTTGCCTCTTTGTCTGGCATTTCAGTTCTGTTGGAGTTTAACAACAAAAGCAGAAGTAAGACCGATTTTGCTAGGAAGACCCTGGATCAACGCAAATACATTTATCACCTATTCAGGATAGGCTGGTTATCCTGTGGACTTCATGTTGCCTTGTGCCTCTCACATCCATGCCTTCCAAAGGGCTCCAAGATCACACTACCAAAATTCAGTAGCAACAGATTTTTTTGAAAAGCCCCTTACTTTGCAGAGACCTTTATTAATGTAGAGTTAGGGCTGTGCAAGTAATTTGAAAGAGATGCTTTGCCAAGTACTTGTGTGTGTGAGAAGAGAAGCATTTCTTCTTGATCAATAAAGCAGAGCTGTGTTTTGAAAGCTTGTTTGGCTGTTTCGAAGGCAGTTCTGGTTATCCACAAGTGCTTTGCTGGCAGTTCCAGACACGTGAGTCTTCTCATTTATTACAGTGAGAAACGCTGTTCTCCTAGCATTTTTGTAGAGCACCTCCTTCCTGATGCTTTGCACAGACTGTTCATACGTGCAGGAGACTTAGGAGATGTGAGGCAGAAAAAGAAATAAGAACTGCAAAATGAGTAGTTGAGGGTCTTTTGAGACATGTTCCCCCACCCGATTAGTCTTGTAAGACTGTAATCAGAAGTTTCAAATGTCTTATGTCCCAGTATAATTTCTTCCTCTCCACAAAAACTGCCCCCCACTCCCCCGGTCTCCCCATAACAATCTTTCTAATGTTGCTCTTCTTACAATGGCTCTTTTGTTTCTGGGTGGGTGTCCCGCTTGAGATTTCTCCACAAGACCCTGCCATATCATTTGCATTATAGAAACAATTCAGCAGCCCAAGCAGCGTTCCACTCACTGTACTAATTTGCAAAGCACTTATCTTTCAGTGGGAGATGCGAGCAAAGGGGTTTTTTGTCTTCTGGCCAGTGACCCAATCCAATCACAAAGTGATAGAACATTTTTTTTTCATAAAAAAGTTTTATTTTTACAATCAAATCAAACAGCTCATCCAATGTACAGTTATATACAATTAGTCGGGCTTGCCCAGTCACCACCCCCTTTTTAACATTCTTCTCTCTTCTACCTTCTTCTACTTTCCAGACCTTCCTCTCCTTTTTCTCTTATCTACATCCTCTCCTCCCTCCACCCTACACCTTCCTTCTCCCTCTTCTACCCCTCTTCCTTCCTCTTCTCCTCTTTCCTACCTCCTACTCTCTCCTCTTTTCTCCCTCCCCACCGTTCTAAAATGGTAACTGGGCAGATCCGACCCTACATTAATTATATTTATACATCTTCAATAATCCCTGTACATTAACCATCACTCCATCCTCTACCCTCAACCTCCCAATTCCCCCCCTTACCACCCCCCCCGACTTCCCAGAACAAAATGCAGGGTATCAAAACTAACAATCATAATCCAAAATAATTCCTAAATTATAATCTCTAGTCACTCCACACATAATCACACTCTCAATTCCCCTCTCCTTCAGAAATAAATCTAATACAAAATATTTCCTAAATTTACTCATATGCTATTCGATATTTTTTTATCTGATACTTATTTTGAATATAATCAATCCACATTTTCCATTCTAAAATATATTTTTCTTGTGTATAATCTTTCAAGTAATTTTTGCCATTTCTGCCAAATTTGATACTTTGAGTGTCCATTCTTCAATTATAGGTAATTCTTCTTTCTTCCAATATTGAGCAATCAAAAGTCCTGCGGCTGTTATTAAGTTCAAAATCAATTTAGTCTCTATAGCTGTACAATCCATAATTATTCCTAGTAGAAAGAACTGCGGAGTAAACTTAATCTTCTTTTCAAAATATTCTGCATGATCCACCATACTTTAATCCAAAATGCTTTAACTTTTTTACAAGTCCACCATATATGGTAATAAGTGGCATCTTCACAATCGCATCTCCAACATTTAGCCTGTACATTAGGATACATACATGACAACTTTTTGGGGTCTAAGTGCCATCTATAAAACATCTTATAAAAATTTTCTCTCATATTTTGCGCTTGTGTAAATTTAACATTCCTCACCCAAATTCTTTCCCAAGTTTCCAACATTATTGGTTGCTGAAAATTTTGTGCCCACTTAATCATACAATCCTTAACCAATTCAGTCTCTGAGTCTATTTCTACTAATACATTATACAACCTCTTAATATGCTGTTGGCCTTGATCTCTCATTTGTTTTAACAAATTATCCTCAGTTTGCTTAACACCTATTTTTTGATCTAATTTCCATCTAGCTTGTAATTGTCCATATTGGAACCATGTATAATTTTTCCCTTCTTCCCCCATCTTTTCTCTGGATTTTAATTGTAATTCCCCCTTTTCCATACAAAGAAGTTCTTTATAGGTAACTACCTCCATCTTTTGATATATATTTATATTTTCTATCATGTGTCTCGGGATTGCCCATATTGGAATCTTTCCATCTAATTTATATTGATATTTCCTCCAGACCCTCAATAATGCATTTCTAATTATATTATTTTTAAATATTTTATCTACTTTCTTATCATATAATAAATAGGCATGCCACCCATATAACAAACCATAACCTTCTATATTCAAAACTCTTTCCTCAGTTAAATTAATCCAATCAGTAATTAATGATAAGACAACTGCTTCATAATACAATTTTAAATTAGGCATTTTAAGACCCCCTTTCCTTGTGTCCTGCATTATTTTTAATTTTATTCTTGGTTTTTTGCCCATCCATACAAAGTTATTAACCCCCTTTTGCCATTCCTGTAATTTGATATCATTCTTAAGTATCGTATCATTTGAAACAAAAATAGAAACCTGGGCAAAACATTCATTTTTATAGCCGCTATTCTTCCCAGCAAGGATAGTTGTAACTTCTTCCAATTCTCCATTTCTTTCCATACCTTCTGCCACAATACCTCATAATTATTTTTGTATAATTTGACATTTGAAGCTGTAATATATATTCCTAAATATTTAACCTTTTTAACGATTTCAAAACCTGTAGTTCTTTCTAACTCTTCTTTTGTTGTATATTCATATTTTTAGTTATCATCTTTGTCTTTTGCTGATTCACCTTAAATCCAGATACTTTACCACACTGACCAATTATATCTTTTAAACCAGTAGCTGAGTATATTGGTTGGGATACAGTAACAACCAAGTCATCTGCAAAAGCTCTTAATCTATAATCTTGATGTTTAACTCTAATTCCCTTTATTCGATCGGAACCACGTATTTTATTCAGAAGAATTTCTAAAGTTAAAATAAAAAGTAATGGGGACAGGGGACATCCCTGTCTCATCCCTTTCCCAATTTTAAAAGTTTCTGTTAACCCACCATTTACTATTATTTGTGCTGTTTGCTTCTGATATATTGCTTTAATTGCATGGATAAAATAATCCCCAAATTGCATTTTTTCTATTACTTTAAACAGAAACTGCCAATCCAATCTGTCAAAGGCTTTTTCAGCATCTAAAAAAAAGAATGCCGCTGAGACTTGGTTGTTTCATTCCAAATATTCAAGTAAATTTACAATTTGCCTCACATTATATCTCATCTGCCTACCCTTAATAAATCCTGACTGATCATTATGAATTATTTGATTCATCACTGGCATTAATCTATTAGCAAGTATCTTGGCAAATATCTTGTAATCAGTATTTAAAAGTGATATAGGCCTATAATTCTCTGCTTTAATACCATCTCGATCTTCCTTCGGTATTAACGAAATAAAGGCTGTCCTCCATGAAGGGGGAACATCCATTTGAATTTTATTAAATAACTCTTTAAGTGGTTCAACCATCTCATTTTGTAAATTTTTATAATAAACAGCTGTTAATCCATCTGTACCTGGTGCTTTACCGATTTTAAGTTGCTTAATTGCTAACAAAATTTCCTCTGAAGTAATTAATTGATTCAGTTCTTCTCTTTGATTTTTGTAAGCTCACAAATATTTTGTTGTTGTAAATATCTTTCTATCTCTGTATCATCAATCATATCCCTAGTATATAATTTACTATAATACTCTAAAAATGCTTTTTAATCAAGTTCTTTTGATAAACCACCTTACCCCTATATTCTATTTTATCAATCATTCATGATTTCTATTTTTTCCCTTATTAAATAGGCAAGCCATCTTCCTGGCTTATTGGCATTATTAAACGTATTATGTTTTACATATTGTAAATTAATTGCTACTTGATCTGCCATCAACATGTTAAACTGACCTCTTAATATATTTATTGATTCTTTTATTTTACTATTTCCTGGGCTATTTATCAATAACTGTTCTTTCTTTTTAATTTCCTCTTCCAATTCCTTTTTCTTTTTCTGCAATTTATTTTTGTATTTAATATTCATTTGTATAAGATTTCCTCTCATATAAGCCTTGCTAGTGTCCCAAATCATCTCTATAGATGTCTCTTTTTTCATATTCATAATAAAAAATTCTTTCATTTGCTTTTTACATTCATTTACATTTTGTTCATATTTAAACAAATTCTCATTCAACCTCCATGATCTCCTAGCCTCCTTTTCCCGATCAAATTCAATCCAAACCGGACTATGATCAGATAGAGTTCTTGAACAAATCTTAGTCTTCTTCACTCTAGAATACAAATCATTAGAAATCAAAATAAAATCAATCCTCGAAAATGATTGATGCCTGTCAGAAAAGAAGGTAAAATCCCTCTCTTCTGTATTATGTTCTCTCCAAATATCTCTTAATTCCAAGTCCTCCATCATTTCAAAAAAAGCCTTTGGTAATTTCGCCCAGCTTGAAATCTTCCTTAAACTTTTTTTGTCTTTTTGAGTATCCAACACACCATTCCAATCACCCATTAATATATATGATTTATAATCCCAAAATACTATTCTTTTATGTAAAAACTTGAAAAAATTTTCTTGTTGTTGATTCGGAGCATAAACTCCTATTAATAATGTCTTCTTTCCCTCCAACAAAAGTTCAATAGCAATGTATCTTCCTTGCTTATCCACCTCAATTAATTTTGCTGATATATCCTTCTTTATATATATAACTAAACCGTTTTTTTTTTCCAAAGAGGAGGCAACAAAATGTACTCCCAGTTTTGAGTTTATCAAATATTTCTGGTCTAAAGATCTAATATGTGTTTCTTGTAAACAGGTAATATCATTTTTAAATTGTTTCAAATAATGAAATACTTCTCTTCTGTGGTAAATTTAAACCATTTACATTCCAAGATAATAGTTTAATTGCCATTATCGGCCAAAGGAAACTTTTGGAACACCAGCCGCAGATCACATTTTGCTTTAGGCCTTGCTCCTCCCACTGTTTCCGTTGTAGTAGTTGCCAGTTGTTGTTCTGCCTTCATCTCTTGTTCCTTGCGTTTAGCAGCAGCTCTTGTCAGCCTTTGTTCCTTTGAATCTGAACCCGTCATAGGTATTTCCAACACTTGTAATAAATCTTCTTCCATCACAATCTGTTCTTGTACCTGCTTCACTTCTCTTTCCTTCACTTCAGCCTCCCTTCTTCTAGCTTCCAATGGGGGAAGACTTCCAACTTTTAATGCCTCAACATAAAATTCTCTTGCTTTTCCAACTGTATTGAGACGATGTACTTTCCCTGCATAATATACTATTATACCAGTTGGAATATCCCATCTATATTCAATCTGACGTTTTTTAAGTTCATTCACCAGGAAGGCAAATTCCTTCCTAGCCCTTAACATTTTTGGTGGAATTTCCTTTAATATTAAAATATCTTGACCAGCAACCTGAATCTTCTCCCCCTTATATGAGGCTTGCAGAATCTGATTTCTCACTGTTCTATTTGTAAAATAAATAACAACATCCCTTGGCAACTTTTTTTGCCTTGCTATCCAAGAATTCACACGATATATTTTATCAATTTGATAAGCCACATCTGCTGGACGGACTGCTAATATCTCAGCAAATACTTCAGAAAAAATTTCCCTTAAATTCTCTTCTTTATTCTCTTTCAAGCCACGGATTCTTAAAGCAAATTCCATATTTCTATATTGTATCAAAACTATTTCATCATCTGTTTTTTCCATTTTACTTTGAAATTCATCCATTTTATTTTCTAATTTTGAGTTAAGTTGCTTGATTTCTTCAACTTCCTCTTCTAATAAAATCACATTTGTTGCCAAACTTTGTACTGCAATTACAAATCCTTCTTTAACTTCTTTATTTCCCACTTGAATTTCTAATATCTACTCTTTCATTTCAGACATCTCAGCAGTTATTACTTTAAATTTTTCTTGTTTAAAGTCCTTTAAGTTCTCTTGTAATGCCTCTAAATTCAATGTTCTAGTCTCTGCTGTATGAGCTGGAGAGGCACCAGCTGATGAAATTCCAGAGCCCTTTGTTACAGTAGACTTTAAATGTTTGGCTGCCATCTTCTATAAAATTATTTATTTATTTATTTATTTATTTCCAACTTAATATTCACTTTAAATCTTCTTAACCTCTGAGAAACACAGTCTTTTAAAGCAATATTTAAAAATCTCCCCTAGATTCTATCAGCAGGCAGCAAAGAGTTAAAGTAGCAAATAACATGCAATTTACCAGCAGCAGACGGCAAGCAATAAAAGTATCACTTTCGCTTTCCACTTGTTAGCTTGTTAACAATTCGCCTCCATTTTCTTGCTATTTTCAAGCTTGTTACAAAGTAACGGGGAATTGGCTTGGCTACTTGCATGAAGTTCTCCCGCTTTCGTTCTGTCCGGCATAATTCTTTATTGTCCAAAATAAATCTCGGCGTTTGGTCGTGGTGATTGGTTCCGCCAAAGCAGAAAAATTCTCGGATCTGGAGCACTTCGGGTTGCTGGAGGGAACTTAACCCTTTAAACCCCTTTTTTCTCAGGGGCTTTAGAGAAGTTCTATCTCTACCCTGCAGCTCACCACCTCTTCTTCTCCCGAAGAGGGTTTTTTTCGAACCACTGGACGGCAGATTTAAGCTGTCCTAGCGATTCCACATAATCCAGAGGTTGGTATCACCGCCATCACCTACGGTGCCAAACAGGAAGTCTGCACAGAACATTTTTGATGACATCTGGGTGGGTGGGCGAAGCCTTCTGCCGCTACCACTATCGATTCGCCTGAACCGGGGAGAACTGGGAGCGACCCACCACTGATGTGGGTCTATGACAATTCGCTGCAACCAGCTTGCCATGACCAACCTGCCACAGGCAACTCACCAGGGCAAATTCACCAGGGCCAACTTGCCAGGGCCAACTCGCTGCAGGTTAACTTGCTGCGGGACAAGAGTTACATTCATATCAAAGAAATGGTGGAATAGATTAATTAAAGAAAGGATGCAAAAGGAGGGACAGAATGAATGAAACATGAATGGCCAAAATTAAAATAATTTTTATTTTAAATACATAGAATTGTTAAATTGTTCCACAATGAGTTGTCTTGCAGTGAGTTGGCTGTGGCGAGTTAGCCACAGTGTTTGCTGCAGCAAGTTGGCTGTGGCAAATTGTCCCATTCCCATCTAATGTTTCCCATCTAATTTCTTTGAGATCAGCCATGGTCAGCTGTTGCCCTGCATGTTGCACCTAGAGGTTGTTTTTTTTTTTGCTAGTTAGGCAAGTTTAATAAATACTCCTTTCTTGTCTGTTTGTTTAAAGGGTGAATATGTAAATGAAATTATTTATAAGGTTCAGATCCATAGATGATGGTGGTGAATAGGCACAAAGGCCACATTGGTCCATTTGGGAAAGTGGTTCCTAAATTTTTTGTCATCGCTCTACCCAATGAATGCACCTCCTCTAAAAATCCAAACACCAAAACAATACAAATGAACAATTCAATGGAACCTTGGGAAAGGTGGCTTTATTAGGCTATTTCACCACACAATAATAACGCATGAATGGTGAGGGTAGGGACTCTTACCTGAGGAAAAATGACAAATGGGCGGGAAGGCCAAATGAATGCAGACTCTGCTTCTGAAAAGCCTGGAACTTTGGCTGGTTGACTATGGCTTGATAAGGGCTATTTGTCTATTGAGTGTTAAACCTTTCTGTAAGATACAAATATAGCCCCCCTCCCCCTCCCAATTCAGTTATCCTCTTCTCATCTGCATTCACTTTTGCTCCCCATTTTATATTCCCCTTCACAGGGCAGCTGCTCAGCTCCTCTCCATATTTCTGTCACGCATATTACAAGTTTGTGTATAGCAGATGGAGAAAATGTGCAGATAAGAAATCAGTTGTAATAACGGGGTACTTTATTTTTTAGGAAATCAGTTTTACTCGGCAATGTTTTTTAAATTTTGGCCTGGCTGTACATGCTTTTGGAATGGGATTTCCGGCAAGTACACATTAAAAATGTGTCCTACACACATACACACTTTTGATTGTGAGGGAAACCTCTGGGATTGATTTTCTTTGTAGCTGGCAACCCAAAATTGACAAGAAGGGGAAGGTGGAATATCACCCAGAATTTTTGTTTGCATTCTCTTGTCTGCTTTGGGGGCTGGCTATCTTGAATTCAGGATTGTAATCCTTTCAGGTAACTAATATATCATCTTGTGTCAAATGAGTGCATGTTGGTTGGCATAAATTGCATTTGGGACCAGATCTGAAGAGAATCCATTTCATGATATACTGGTAAATGAAGATTCAAATATCCACTGGATGATGAAGAGGCACAGAAACTCATCCCATGGGATGCAAGAATATCTTTTAAAAAATGAAATTGATGGCCTGTACACTAAAAGTAATAATACAGAGCCATATTAATTTCTGAAATAATGTGACAATGTCAGGATTTATTATTTATTGTCCATCCCCTGAAGTGCTTGGAGCAAATGAAAAGAGTAAACATGTCCCTAGCATATTTTCCAACCAGCTGCAACACGCCTCATTTGAATGCTGGAGCAACTTTTTTTGGTTTTAATATAGCCATGACCCTACTGCACAGTCAGGCTAGGAATCAGGGCTTGACCTTTCAGAATTGTGCTATTTATGGAGCAGCTTCTTTGCCTTCATGTCAGGATGCTTTCACCTAAGAAATCAGGTGAAATTAAGCTGTATTCCCTGCCTCCACCAAAGATAACCAGGATGTGTGCAATTATCTCTCACCCAGTTTTCCCACTGGAAATTTTGGCTATAGTTTAACTCCGCAAATATTTCTTCTGCCACGTTTGAATTCACTGCTCAGAAATTTAGAGTGTAAAGTAGACAAATGGAAGGCTTCTCTCAGATTTTTTTGGGTGAATCTTAAGTAGCAATTAAAAGAACAAATGTGTTCCCAGTGTGGTAAAGTAAATTCAAACAAACATGTGAGCCAACACATATTGTATGTTGCACAGCCATAATCAGCATACCTGATTAACCTTCCATATAATGGATAAATACAAATATGATGTACAATACTTCCAGCAAAGTTATGCAGGGGGAGATCACAATACTATCATAAAAATATTAATCAATTTGAAGTTATTTTATGTGGGAGGGAGGAAGGAAAAGATGTTAATCTATTTTAGCTAACTTCCTCTTCTTTACAAGGAATTGAAGATAGCCCAGGCTGATGTGTATTCTCTTCCAAATGCCTGTATTCATGATATGATATGCTGGTGAAACTCTTCAAGCCACAGATAACTCTCTCTTTATGATGATCCTTGGGGGGATAAACAACACTGCCAGAAGAGGTCTTGTATCAATTTCCAGAGGCATTAAGAAGAAAGATTGGGAGCAGATAGTGTTTTTGTGAATTCTTCCAGTTGAGATCATAAAAAGAAAAACAGAATCTTGGATGTGAACAACTGGCTACATAGGTAGTATGGCTGAGAAGAGTTTGGGTTCTATGACCATAGATGGGACTATTCGATCACGGACTTCTGACAAGATCAGGTTTCATCTCATAAGGACGGACAAGGATATGCTCAATAGGCACCACATGGTGCTCATCATATGGGTGTTAAAGAACAGCAATGGAAGAGGATGGCAGCAGCCCAGAACCTACTATACTGTTACATCCGTGGCCAACAACCACAGGACAGAAAGGAAAAAGTATAAGACTGGAGTGGGAAACTTAGAAATTGGGAGGAAATTACAAATGTGAATTGGGCACGGAATGATGAAACTTGGTGGGATGACGTGATTGGAAGAATCTGGAAAAAGACAGCTTATTCAAAAGGAACAGGCTCCATACATAGGAAGCATATGCCTGCACAAAGTGCAGGTTTTATACATGGTTAGAAAACAGAAATCAAATTAAGAAATAAGAATATAAAGTGAAATTTGATATTAATACACAGGATATAAATGTAAATAATGATCCTGCTTACAAAAAGGTTAATTATGAATATTTAAAAATAAAGAGAAGGAGCAGGAAGACAAAAATTAAGAGTAAAGACAAAATCGATACTGAAAGTTGTAAAATTGTATATATCTGTTGTTAGTGTTGTAGTTTAACATTTGATGTAAGTGTATGTGTTTTTGGTTTTTTCTTCTTGTTGTTTTCTTTTGTTATTGTGTGTTTGGTTTTAAAAATGTAAAATACTCAATAAAAATTATTTTTTTTAAAAAAGCCAGAAGATATGGATAAAGATTTTCTATGCCAGATGATCAAATTTTCAAAAAGGCACATAACAGAGATGATAGATTTCAGGTGGACTTGATATCTGCTGGAAATCCGTGTCATGAATCATGTCCAACAAATTCCTAACCTTTTTTGTTTTTTGTAACCATCTCATTGTGAAAACAAAGAACACAGTTGGAGTTTGATGGCATCAAAAATTAAAAATAAATGTATGTATTCATGCATGTAACCAACAGGAAGGAAAGTAAATGAAACTTTGGAAGAATGTTTCATTGAGTTTCACAATTACAAGGGAAGGAGTAGTAAAGTCAGTTACGTGTATTGGATTTCAGAAAAGCAGATTTTGATGAAGGTGGGTCAGATTCAATGGCTGGAGATCCTGAAAGAGAAGTGTCCAGGAAAGATGGGAAAACCTGAAAAATAAGCAATGGAAAATGCAATCATGCACAATTCCTACCAGAAGGAAAAGTGGAAAACCAGTGAGGTCACTGTAAATTTTCTAACATAGGAAATTAGAAGAGGGGCATGTAACCCAAGGAGGATATAAGGGAATTGCAAAAACGAACAAAAACAAACTACAAGGATTAAGCCAGAAAAGCTAAAATTGAATCTAAATTAGCTTGTAAGAAATGCCACAGGAACAGATATTTTCAGAAACAAAAGGCATTAAGGCTGTAGGTTTTTTGTAAGGTGAATGGGGTGAACTGGAAGTGAGTGATAATGAGAAAGGAGAATATCTTATCTTACATTTTACATTAGTTTTCTTTCAAAAGAAACAAAATCCCAGCTGAGTATGTCTCTTGTGAAAGAAAGGAGCTTCAATTCTGAATAGATGAAAAAAAATACTTTACTAGTTTAAATTAGGGTCTCCAGGACCAGATGAATCTAACCCACCCTCCATCTGTGTTCATCAAGAAAGTAGTGTAGATCTCACAATAGCCTACTATCATCTTTGAGAAGTCCAGGAAATCTGGAGGAATTCCGGTCCCAATTGTGATCATAAGTCAAAGACTACCTGCATGAACGGGCACAGCATTCAAGTCTCTTTTTTCTCCTCTTTAACCAGATCCAATTTGGAATACTAAGTCCAGGTCTGAGCACTGCAGTGTAAAAAGACATGGACAAATTAGAGCAAGTTTAGAGGAAGGCGTGAAGATGGTGAAGGGCCTAAAACCAAATCCCCAAAAATGAAGCAGCTGCAGAAGAGATGCATTAGCACTGTTAGGGTTGTATAAATGGTTATCATACAGAAGCAGGGGATTTATTCTCCTAACACTCTGTACTGTAAGACCTAATGTGCTGGAACAACATAGAATTCAGATTAAGACATCTAGGAAGAATTTCCTGACAGTACGAGTGACCAACCAGTAGAACAGAATGCCTAATGAAGTGGTATTATGCTGTTCACTGGAGGTATTCAGAGCCTGGATAGCCTTCAATAAGGTTTAGTATATCTTGGTCTAAGCATGAGGTCAATCTAGATAACTTTAGAGGTCCCATTGAACTCCGATTTTTGTCAGGGAAGTGTATGTATATAAAAGGAAAGAGTGGCTTCTTTCCCTGACAGCCTCTCATACAAGTAGTAATACCTAGTCACCCTTGACCCATTCCTTCCCCACCCCCAAGGAAAAGCCTGTTAATACTTGAATGGGAAGACATGCCAGGGTTGAAGGCAATTTGAATGGTTGCAAAACATCCTGGAAGAAAACAATGGCAAATGAGCTCAATCTCCAGAGCTCAATTTTGACATTTACTTTTAGGGGCAACTCACAACCCTTGCTAGAATGCACACTTGAGTCCTCCCAAACTGGCATTTCAAACTTTTACCTGCTGTGCTTCACCAGCTCTTAAGGCAACTTTGTGAAGTGTAGCATTTCTGTTTCCCATATGGCAAACTGAAGGAATCCCACTCGTCAACAATGCTTGAACATTTCATGAGAGCTTTTCTCTGCTCTATTTACTTTTTCTGTCCAACTAGGTGGGAGCCTGCCGGTTTAACCACCGGTTTGGTGATTGCACGCTTTGTGTGCAGTTTTATGAAAACTTACCTTCCGCTTTACTGCTGGGGAGTAACACATCTGAGGTGCGGCAATCCGCTCTGCTGCGAGAATCAACTGAGATGATATAGGTCATTAAAGTACAGGGGTGGGTGGGCCCACCTGATCATTGGAGCTACCTGCTTGCCCGAACTGGTAGAATCCCACCCCTGCACCTAGAACATGGTAAAGGACAGAAAATACATCCCCACCAGCTTCTATAGCTGCTCCTGGAATCTGGTCAATTTTTCTTGAATCCAACTGAATGAGAAGGTAATTCTGCTCTCCTCTGTGGGATCCTCAAAGGCAGTAATAAATTTATTTACCATAATTACCAATTTAAGCCAAAGAGTGAATACTCCCTTAAAGCCAAGGAGTGAATATGTTTAAGTAGCTCTGTACACCTTTCCCCTTGCAAGAGGACCTCAGTCACAATTCAGCCTTATGGCACTAGGAACAAGCTTTTTCTGTTATAATCAAGAATATAACATAAAGGCCTCGCACACAGAATGAGCAGCTGCTGTCTACTACTGCTAGCAGAGTCCTTTGATATATAAAGTAAATGAAACAATGGTGCAATGTTCTAAATGAATGATGAGAGCATGGGGAGGGTGGAAAACAATATAAATAAGCAACTGCCCATCCAGTGACTGCTTAATGCATGTTAATACACCGTGTCTTAACGTTTCTGGAAAACCTGCACGAACATACTTTTATTAAGCTCTTGGGGTGTTCCTGCTTGCCCCTAAGTTCTATTGCATGACGTAACTCTTAAGGATTCACATGCTTAAGCTATCAAGTAGTCACCTTTTCAGGGTTAGAGGCCGCTCATATGCCTTATTTTTAATGGAAAAAGGCATTTCCCTAGCAGATCCTTCAGGAGGTATGAAGATGGCAGCTACCTTTGCAAAGAGTCTGGCACATCTCTGCAATGAAAAGGGTGGAATGACACAATCACACCCAGAGTAAAAATCCTGCGAAAATCTATCACTAGGGAGCCGTAATGAAAGAGGCCAGCACACACAAAGCCTGGAATGATGTCATTCTTCCAATTTAGTAGTGCTTGTTGCAAGTTATCTTTAAATGACCTGGCACACAAACTGGAAATGAGTACTTCTTTCTGAAGCATGTTTGTCTTTTTCCCCTGTAGAATCCATTGTTCAATTCCAAACATAGAAAAATTAAAACAATCGCTTTCTTCGGAGTGGGTCCATGTATGCTGTCATCTTTTAGACTGGATGAAGAGTTTGCATCCTCTGCCTGGAAGCACCTGGAGCAACGAAGCTTTGTCCTCCTGTAGAGGTGGCCTGGGAGGGAAGACGCTTCTTTTTGTTTCTCAAGGCAGCACTTCTAGTCTCCTATCTCAAAATAGTCGTTTCACAGAATTTAGTTCAAAACAAAAACCCAGTTTGTTCTGAAGTAGCAGCCGCGCCAGAATTGTCCAGATATACAAAGATATCCTTTGTTATGGCGATACTGAAAAGGTAGCCATTCAAAGGAGGACATTCACAGAGACTTTTTGTTAGCTCAATGCTGTCCCTCTTAAGAGAAGTGTAAGGGAGTGGGGCAGAAGAGAGCATACAAGCATGGTTTCAAGTCAAAGCCCACATAATTCACACAAGCACAGCACTGCACAATGATGGAGTATCAGCACTCCCCTGGAAATATTAAGAGCTTTAAGCATTACAATTTTTAAAAAAAACAACCATTAAAATATTCTGATGACACATGCTGCAGAATGTTAAAAACAGAGTTTTGAACTAGGTTCAATTCTTATACTGACTAAAAGTGAGTGTGTAAACACGCAGATAGTCCTCGACATATGGCTGGTCATGTAACGACCATTCAAAGTTACCATGGCCTTGGAAAAGATGTTTCACAGCTTGTAAAGCATTTACAGCCATCATGAAATGTCACGATGCCTCCCTGCAGTTACATGACCACATTTTGATCATGTGATCACAATATGCAATGTTTTTTTGCCAGTTTCTGGTATTTTTACATTGGGGGGGAAAAAGTCAGGTCAGTCAGTGGTGCGTTGACTTATGGTTGCAATGGCTTAGGACCAAAATTCTGGTCCCAATTCTCGTAAATCGAGGACTAGTTGTATATCTTTATGTAATAGTTAAGAAAGTACTCTTGGATTTTACATCCAATCCCTGCAAAACATTCAAGAAATCATGTCTAAAAGCATTATTTTCCAGACAGATTTACTGCAACACACATGGGCAATTGAGAATGAGGAAAAGATTATGTGAGTGAAGGGGAAATTATGGCAAATAAATAAAATCCCAGACCGCCTCTCTTTAGAAAGCCCTCCCTAAAAAGTTTCCTTAAATGAGAAAACTCACTATGGCTGCTAGAGAAGGCTGACAATAGGTGTGCTCTTTTGGTCCTGCAAGAATCCGTATGGTTCTTAGCTGGCAATGAAGGGGGAGTTTTTCACTTGTTGCCATCACTTAATTTGGATTTTTGTGTCCAGCTATAACATACTCTTTCAACATGCTACAAAAGAATCTGGGGCACATAGAGCAATGGACAGTATCATAGATACTCTTTTGATTTTATTTCTCTATTAATAGAGAAATTTGCATTCAAATGTCTCAATTGGCTTTCAAAATATCTTATTTTTTTCATCTGGCTAGGATTAAACCAATGCTTTTCAACATTAGCAATCTTAAAATATATGGACTTCAACTCCCAGAACTCCCCAACCAACTTGAATTCTGGGAACTGAATGCATATCTTAAAACTGATAAAAGTTGAGAAACAATGATTTAAACTCTCTGTTCAGAATATTGTGTTGTTTTTACTGATAATTTCTGGGAGCAGAGATGATTAGGCAGCTACTCTGAGCTTAGCCTCAATCAACTCCTGATTACCTCATCAGAATATGGACATTAACTAAACCTTTCAATGCTGGTCTTCACATGCATCTGGACACCAGGTCAATAAGAGATGGAAAACTGATCCTACAATGCTCCTTTAGCTGAAGACCAACGCACATCATGATTTGAAGGCTTTCATATTGGGAAATACATAGGGAGATCAAAAACCTCTCCCACTCAAATGCTGGAAGAAACGTATTTTCAATCCACATATCCTCACCCAGTCAGTTTAGCAATCACAATACTGAAGTTCTTTTAGAAATGTAATCAGCAAAACTTCATACAAGTGGCCCTTGCTAATTAGCCTAACACAACAACAGATCAGAACAGAGAAACAAGAACCTACAGGCTCTACGTGTTGAGATAAAAATCTTCAGCTAATTAAAATCTTACAGATGTAATAATAGAAATTCAATATCTGAATCTCATTCATGGTAGGGAACTGGGTGCAAATGAAACTGAGCTTTTGACAGCAATCATTGTGCTGGGCCTTAACAACTTTTAGCATGGGGCTTCTTAATAGAAAAGGAGTCCAAATGAGACATATTAATGCTTGAAGGAGCTTTGGTGGAAATCCAAAATCTCTACTCCCAGCAGAATATGTACAAGGAAAGCATTAAGAGCAAAAAGGCAGGCTTACCACACTTCCAAGTTAACAAAAAAACACACACATTACCATCCAAAATATTCCCGTTTTTTTGTCACCGTGATGTCTGGACAGAACAACCCAAAATTTCATGCGAAATACATTTTAGAAAGTAAGTTATAATCTTGTAGAGTTCAAGTAAACCACATTATGACAGGATCAAGGGAAATGGAGCTTCCTCTGTTACCAGGCCTTAGTGGGAAAATGTCCAGAGGTAAGATCCAGGAGCAACCATGATCCTAATCTATTTATTAGTCTGCAGTTAATTTCCCCAAACTATCAAAATAGTAAAATAATGGCAAAATTATTTTATCATAAAAGGACAGGAATGTTTCAATATTCTTTTGGAGGGCATTTTGCTGCACACTTTTAAGTACTGAAAACATTAAAGGATTTGTTTAAGAATTTTGTTTCCTTGTGTGCTTGTGCATCTATTCTAGGAGAGTCCATATTCTTCCCAAGATGTAAACACAGGACAGAAGGAAGAGGCAGATTGACATTTCCCATTCCTGCATTTAAATCTTGACATCTATCCAGCAGAAGCATCTCTTAAATTAGCAGAACTCAAATATAAAATTCTCTTTTCAGAAAACTGATAATCAAAGCCACAAAATCACAAGATTTTAGCAACCACAGTATGCCTACTGACTTTGTCTTTGTCTACACTGCAGTAAAACTGAGATTACAGGTCTGAAAAGTAGAGTCACTACAGCTGTCTGATGTACAACACGAACATGCACATATTTTGCTTACGGCCTGTATTAGCCTGTTAGGGCCAGTCTGCCTCCCTGAAGCAAAACTGAATTCCAGTCCAATGCCCAGACTTGCTATGACTCTATTTGCCATTTCCCCTGCTTTCAGACCGACTTTAGTTTAGATTCAGGCCTGCAGCTTTCTGTGTGTAACTTTCTATTGTTCTATTTAACATTAGCAATCTTAAAATATATGGACTTCAACTCCCAGAACTCCCCAACCAACTTGAATTCTGGGAACTGAATGCATATCTTAAAACTGATAAAAGTTGAGAAACAATGATTTAAACTCTCTGTTCAGAATATTGTGTTGTTTTTACTGATAATTTCTGGGAGCAGAGATGATTAGGCAGCTACTCTGAGCTTAGCCTCAATCAACTCCTGATTACCTCATCAGAATATGGACATTAACTAAACCTTTCAATGCTGGTCTTCACATGCATCTGGACACCAGGTCAATAAGAGATGGAAAACTGATCCTACAATGCTCCTTTAGCTGAAGACCAACGCACATCATGATTTGAAGGCTTTCATATTGGGAAATACATAGGGAGATCAAAAACCTCTCCCACTCAAATGCTGGAAGAAACGTATTTTCAATCCACATATCCTCACCCAGTCAGTTTAGCAATCACAATACTGAAGTTCTTTTAGAAATGTAATCAGCAAAACTTCATACAAGTGGCCCTTGCTAATTAGCCTAACACAACAACAGATCAGAACAGAGAAACAAGAACCTACAGGCTCTACGTGTTGAGATAAAAATCTTCAGCTAATTAAAATCTTACAGATGTAATAATAGAAATTCAATATCTGAATCTCATTCATGGTAGGGAACTGGGTGCAAATGAAACTGAGCTTTTGACAGCAATCATTGTGCTGGGCCTTAACAACTTTTAGCATGGGGCTTCTTAATAGAAAAGGAGTCCAAATGAGACATATTAATGCTTGAAGGAGCTTTGGTGGAAATCCAAAATCTCTACTCCCAGCAGAATATGTACAAGGAAAGCATTAAGAGCAAAAAGGCAGGCTTACCACACTTCCAAGTTAACAAAAAAACACACACATTACCATCCAAAATATTCCCGTTTTTTTGTCACCGTGATGTCTGGACAGAACAACCCAAAATTTCATGCGAAATACATTTTAGAAAGTAAGTTATAATCTTGTAGAGTTCAAGTAAACCACATTATGACAGGATCAAGGGAAATGGAGCTTCCTCTGTTACCAGGCCTTAGTGGGAAAATGTCCAGAGGTAAGATCCAGGAGCAACCATGATCCTAATCTATTTATTAGTCTGCAGTTAATTTCCCCAAACTATCAAAATAGTAAAATAATGGCAAAATTATTTTATCATAAAAGGACAGGAATGTTTCAATATTCTTTTGGAGGGCATTTTGCTGCACACTTTTAAGTACTGAAAACATTAAAGGATTTGTTTAAGAATTTTGTTTCCTTGTGTGCTTGTGCATCTATTCTAGGAGAGTCCATATTCTTCCCAAGATGTAAACACAGGACAGAAGGAAGAGGCAGATTGACATTTCCCATTCCTGCATTTAAATCTTGACATCTATCCAGCAGAAGCATCTCTTAAATTAGCAGAACTCAAATATAAAATTCTCTTTTCAGAAAACTGATAATCAAAGCCACAAAATCACAAGATTTTAGCAACCACAGTATGCCTACTGACTTTGTCTTTGTCTACACTGCAGTAAAACTGAGATTACAGGTCTGAAAAGTAGAGTCACTACAGCTGTCTGATGTACAACACGAACATGCACATATTTTGCTTACGGCCTGTATTAGCCTGTTAGGGCCAGTCTGCCTCCCTGAAGCAAAACTGAATTCCAGTCCAATGCCCAGACTTGCTATGACTCTATTTGCCATTTCCCCTGCTTTCAGACCGACTTTAGTTTAGATTCAGGCCTGCAGCTTTCTGTGTGTAACTTTCTATTGTTCTATTTAACATTAGTTAGCCTTACAACAGTGGGTACAGAACCACGTACCCTTGACATTTTCAAGTGCACAATTCTGTTCTGGAGGAAAACAAATATTCACAGTATGAGTTCAGTGGCTGCTCTTACTGGCTGTTTTCCTCCTTTACAAATCCATGATTATTTGGCAGGCTTGGCAGTGTAAAAGACCGGTGAAAGGAATCTTGTAGGCGATAGAATCATTTCTGCAAGATCTGCTTGTTGTGTGAATCCACACACATACATATGCTTGTTTAACATTAGCAAGAGTCCTGTTATGATAAGCAGACAAAAGGCATCTGGTGGCTTATATCTGCGACATGATGGAAATGATCACACAGTGGTTTCTTCCAGTCTAAACCACCTGTCCCATAGTAGAGCATTGGCAGAGTCCAATGTTTCAGCCCAGGGGAACAACTCCAGTGTAAACAGTATTTTTTTTTGTATGTGTGTGTGTGTGAATGGTCCATTTCTTCCTTGAGCAAGATAATGAGGATCATGAGAAGGAGAACCATGAGGACAGAGAGTTATGTCACTGAGAGCCATCCACAGCAGAACACAGTATCAAACTCTCATAGAGTGTTTTTGATAAAGAGTTTTCTCTGGTGGACAGGAACAGTGCTAAGATGTCTGCACAAAAGGAGCCCATAAAAGAATCCGAGCCCCAAACTATCACAGGACAAAAAACAGAATAAGCACCACCACGAGGATAACAAGGAGGATGATAATTGCACACCACTGTCTTCGATCTGCCAGTAAAAACAAAATCAAGAGGAAGAGAAATTAGCTGTATATTTTCCAGAGAGGCTAGCTCTTTTCACTGAGAACAATGCTAGAGTTAAGTTTGGGGGGAGGGGAGGGGAGAGACAGCAATAAGAAAAACCATGGTGTTAAGGGAGACTTTTTGCAGAACAATTCACCTAGATATTGGGACACAGCAATCATTATGGTATGCACCACAAACAACTCACTCCTTGATATATTAATTCCCTGAATCAATGGCAGCATATTTACTTTTTACCAGCATTTTTATTAACTGTACTTTGTTTATTACACATTTTATATGGCCACCCATCTCATAGATGCAACTGGGCAGCTGTCAACACATTAAAAACAATAAAAAACATTATCAACAAAACCTAAAAACTTATAATGGATATGGAGAAAAAAATCTAAAGCCAGTAGGCAAGGCTTGGACCACCTAAACCTAGGACCCCCTGTGCTCTGAAGGACATACAGGTCTTCCATGCTTGGCAAAAGTGTCAGGTGCCAAATTAATATTTTTTTTTATTATTTTAATTTTCTATCTTCTGACTTTAAGGTTGCACTTTTGTTTTCTCAAACAGTGCAATTAGCAGGTCTGAAACAAGTGGTTTGAGACACTCTACCTATGTAGAGGCTACAGCTGCTGTCTTGCCTTTCATGACAGAAAAATGACATTTTGTTACATTTTTGTTAGATTTCAGGCTACTTACCACTAGTCATATGGGATACTTTTGCAAGTTTCTTCATAACATTATCTAATCGAGACTGAGTGCTGTCCACCTCATGAGAGAAGTCGTCCAACATGCTGCAAGCACAGGAACAAGGCATTGATTATGCTCTGGACGATTGTTGTTTCTTCACTAGCATTTTATAGCATTGCCTAACGCTGTTCCCGTGTTCATTACTGATATAGCGGCATAAACATGAACTATCTCTAAGAAGACTGAATGCCCTATGCACTGAAATTTCACATAAGAAAAGTTAGGCAAGAGTTTGTTACAAAAAGTTTTACCTAATAGAGAAGTAGATATAATTTGGAAGAGTCTTGGATTCTACTTCCTCATGAGACTTGATTGTAGCTATCATCTCTTTTCCCTCTTTCAGTCATTACCTTCCCCACAATTTTCCCTTCTTCATTTATTAATTTTATCTCTCTCACACAAAGCTCATACAATCTTTCACTTATATATAAATTTTCTTTTATCACAGCCTTCCAAATCAATTATTACAAAAAGGCCCAACTAGAAGTTACATAAGACATTCAACATTGCCGCCTAACAGTATTAGTAATGGTAAGGATTTCAGCCATCTGTCTGTTCATTATTGTGGGGTAAGGTGTGTTCAAAAATATTTTGTCTTCCTGATGAATAAAAGAGAAACAGGGTAGGGATAATTTGAAGTCGGAAATTATTTCTACTGGCATCTTCTTATCACATAATTATTTTTATTTTCTAAAAATTCTTTATATACTTAATATCTAATTTGGAAAATAACTGGCATTACAAAAATACAAACTGAGGAATAGTATACATGTTTGTTTTCAAACATTTTTTTTCAGATGAAATAGAAAAGCAGCTATCTTTTTTTAAGCTTAAAGTTATCTGGACAGCATTGGGAGAATTGTAATAATGAACTACTGAAACTCTTTAAGAAGCAAACAAGCTGATTGCTTGAGTGTATTAGTGCGAAATAATATCTCTAGAAATAAAATAATTTATCATTCTAAATGGAAGATTCTATTAGTAAATTCTCCCCTTTGTCTAAATTGCTACTTTTCCATCAATGTCTACCATGTTGAATGAATAGTTTCTTTGAGTTCCATTTGTTCATTCCAAAATGTGTTTTAATACTGAAAGTTAAGTCAAAAAGACTTTGCTTTTATGTTTTGATTTGTAGAGATGAGGATGCATGCTGCTGATTCCATTTCATAAACCCACAAAGTAAATGAGATTAAATACTTAGCATTTCCAGGAAATGCCAAATAATTTGTAGCATTCAGTTCTACATAAGCAAGCTAATCATTTCTGAGGCAATTTTTTAGTTCAAACTCCATTTCATGCCATTCAACCATTGCTGAACCAAGCCAGGCTAACTTAGGCCAATTATTTTTGCTGCTGGGTGAGAAAATATTTATAAATTGCACCAAAGATACTATCATGCACATACTCAATAACTTTCTTTCTGACTCTCACACACACTAGGGATGACTGTTCATGAAGAAGTCAATACAGTAGTGGGATTTAGCTGCCAAGAAGACTGCTAATAATAAATTTATATTATGCACACAGGGATTCAATTTGCTTAATACTCACACAGCTTGTTCATCCAATTCCCCTCCAATGCGTTGGGACATATTCTTTAGTACTCCAATACTGCCAGAGACCAGCTCCAACTGTTCATCCTGCTGATCAATGATTAACTGGAACACAGAATAGAGTTGGATGAGGGGAGAGGAAGAGATGAAAGAGTTATGTAGTTCAAATTATGCATTGAAAAAGTCATTGGCTACAAACTGCAAAATGCTCTGGCTTCTTGAGCATCCAGACACTGCCTTGAAGAAAAAGTTCATCTTGCCATTAAAATGATTGAAGAGGGGAAACAAAAGTTATACTTAAATCTCCATTCTGAAGCTGTTCTTTTTTTTTTTTTTGCTAAAGAAAAAAATCCCACCTTACATGCCTGCCCAGATCTGAAAAGGAAAATTCCTTCAATCATGATTTGTCTAGCTACACTCTCAATACTACTTTTTAATTTAAATGGGTGTGTTATTGATGAACTGGAGAATGACATGCCAACATTCAGAGAAGGGGCTTCCTTGACTCAAAGCCTGGTTCATGGGTATCTTTAACCCCGAGAATGTGTATTTATATGTGGGAGAGGAGCAGCCTGATTTCTGTGTCTTCGTACAAAGTAGAAAAGGTTCATTCATACTTGCTATTGGTACCAAATATATGTGTCTCCCTGGATGTCCCTTGTTCTTCATTTGGATACTATGTCAGGTTGTGTATGTGGGATGAATATGCAATTGGCCACTCCCAGACACTCTTTGAGAAATAAATGCTCTTATCACCTTGGAGGCATGATGCTCACTGTCACCTCCTGACTCCCCCAATCTGAAATACAAATGTGAATGTATCCTGAGGTTGAATATGAATCTCACCTATTATATTAAGAGTCTGTGAGATTTGTGGGTGAAAGCCTCATCTAGAAATCCCATTCTATAAGTGGCTAGTTGGAATCTTTGCCACAGACAGACAGATCCAGACTACCTGCTGCTGTGCTTGCTGATCTTCAATGAAGTGTGAATTTGCAGACTGCAGTTCTCGATCCAAGCGGCTGTATTTATCCGCCCCAGAGCTCCAGCTGTGAGTTCTACTTTCTCCCAGAAGCACCTGCATAGGGAATACATGGTCAGTTATTACATGTTGTTTGAAATTGAACCCTTGCAAGATGTAGATGCTGTTTTGTCATCTCAGCAGTGGTGAATTCAATTTTATCTACTACCAGTTCTGTGGGCATGGCTTAGTGGGCATGGTGTGGCTTGGTGGACATGGCAGGGGAAAGATACTGCAAAATCTCTATTCCCTCCCCACTCCTGGGGCCAGCCAGAGGTGGTATTTGCCGGTTCTCTAAACTACTCAAAATTTCCGCTGCCAGATCTCCAGAACCTGTAAGAACCTGCTGAATAGTACCCCTGCATCTCAGGATTTGATTTTAGATGGGCTGGTTCTTGCTTGAAAGAGCATATGTAATATTTGAGGGTTCTCCTGAATTCACACCTACTGCTGGATTTGCAGGAAGAGACTAAGATGAGGGGATCTCTGCTCAGAAGACTGATGCAATGGTTGAAGTCCAATCTTGAGTGGGAGGTCTTGGTGACATTAACTCAAGCTCTTACCACCTCTATACTGCAACATGCTTTAATGGGGATGATTTGTAATAGTATCTATAATCTGCATCTGGTGCAAAAGGTGGTGGCTCATACTGAGAAGTGAGAGTAATACTACTACAGCTGCACAACAGAAACCGTGCTGGCTTTCAACTGGCTTCTTGGTACAATTCAAAGTGCTGCTTTTAATAACATGAAGCATTAACATAAAACATAAGATGCCTCTATCTATAGGAGTTTCTCCTTCAAGGAATATCATCCACATATTCCAAGAAAGGATTTTTAACATATGCAGACTCTTTCCTTTGGAATAACATTTTCCAGAAAAGACTTAATTGGCACCCACCTAGCTTTCTTTTAGAAAGCCATTAAAACAGCATTGCTTAACAGAAATTTTGGCTTATGACTATCAGCAGCGGGTATCAGTGGGGAGTGCTGTTTCCTGGTTTATTGACACTTTTTAGTCATTCTCAATTGTGTGGGGTTGTTTTTGTTGTTTTTTAATGTTGTATTCCCTTCAATCTCTACTAAGAGGGATGGACTATTAATATGGTAAATAAACAAATAAACAAACCAACCCACTCTCTCTTATTTTAAACTGTTTATTAGTAATTTTGATTGTATGTTTTTAATTCAGAAACCTCCAGAATGTATACTTGATTATGGTGGCATGCAACAACTGTAAAGCAAATGGATAAATATAACGTATAAATCTCATGACTCAGACTGGTCTCATCACATTTCCAAAATCAGATTTTTAAGACTCAGTAATTTTCTATTTTCAATGCTGCCACTGCAGCTCAGTTTTCAAGCAGGTTATTAAGGAACAATCTATTTCTTCCTACATAAAAGGAACAGTGGCAACAGAATTTTTTTTTACTAGTTTGAAACTAAGTAGTTAAAGAGAGGCTGAATTATAGTGATGACAAATGACCGAGAAGAAACCTCTGCTTATTTTAATCTACGTTTAGATCTTAACTTTGCTGTTTCACAGCTATGTCAGACTCAGAACAATGTGAACCTGCAAGATTTAACTATTAATTTGCAGAAAAGCTTATATCTGCACAGTTTAACATGTACAGGCAATACTTAACAATGATATTCTGTTTGTATAGCTTTAAAGGGCACACAAATAGTTGTCTGTTCACTTGAAATCCAATCAGTCTTGAGCCTGATTGAACATGTCTAGGACAGGCTCAGGGAACTGCCCGGCAATTCTCCCCCATAGCAAGACAAAGGTGCTGTTGCACCACACAAGCTCAATTTCTACCAAAGCTGTGTCTATGTTTGGAAATCCATGGTTTCTGTCTTCGGCCATCCCGACATTCACTTCCTGATGGATTATCAATGTGAGCATAACAATAATTCCGTCCTTTCCATTAATTTAGGGGAAAGCATGAATCAAGTCCAGTATGCTTCCTGAACTACGGGAACTTCCCTTTTAGGTGAGTGGCTAATGTTATAACTAAACACTTAATACAAACACTCCAGTCATAACTAACAAAGTTGGCATCCAAGGTACAAGGTAATCTAGTATCAATACTGACCTGCCTGTTTTTCTTTTCAGCCAGTGCTTGAACAGACGTATTTGACATTTGATCCTTCATATCCTTTTTAAATATATATATATATATAAGTTAGCATAATTGACTGATACGGTAGTTCGTTTACCATAAAATAATTTATGTGACAAATATAACCCAACTCCATTGCCTTTTTCTTGCTTCGTTTTCTTTGGGAATGTTTCAGTAACAAAAAGCCTTGTAAGGGTCGCAAACCTGATATTCATTTGCATATTTACTGCAAGAGTCAAACTAAATATAATCCACTGGAAAAGGAAATGGTGATGCAATCCCACAATTTTGCCAAGAAAACCAAATGGACATTCATGAACTGGACAGTGCCAACATGATATTGGAAGATGGGCCCTTTAGCTAGAAAATTGTTTTAACAAGCACTGCAGAAAAGCGGAGGACAAATACAAGGAGCGCCAGTGTTTATGATGTGGCTGGATTAAAGCTGAAACAATGCCAAGTTGCTGATGTGGCAAGAGGAAAAATAAAAGTTTGATGCTGCAAAGATAAGTATATCACTGGTTTATGGAATGCTGCCAAATTTATAGTCAAATTAAACTTGATACTGTCAGAGCAAAGTTAGGATTGAATACTGACAATGTAGGAATTGGCAACTTGGAATGCACTGCATATCAGTGTCAAATCCTTGGTGAACAAAAAACAAACCATAGGACAGAAGGAGTAGTCAATTAGCTATCACTATTAGCAAAAGGACATGAAACATAGTACCCAAATACAACTTCCCAAATGACAGAATAATCTCAATTTGAATCCAAGGCAAGCTAGTCAATATTATAACTCTAAATTTATGTTCCAGATATAGATGCAAAGGAAATGTAAGTTCAACAGTTTTATACGTTTGGCAACATCTTGATGAAAAAAACAACAACTAAAAAGAGACATCATAGTAGTTATACGAGACTAAAATGCTGAAGTTGGAAATGAAATAACATACAGCATAAAATAATGGGAAAATTTGGCCTTGGTGTACAAAACAAAGCCAGAAACAGAATAAAAAGCTAAAGATAAAATTCACA
Organism: Ahaetulla prasina; assembly: GCF_028640845.1. Classification (NCBI taxonomy): domain Eukaryota; kingdom Metazoa; phylum Chordata; class Lepidosauria; order Squamata; family Colubridae; genus Ahaetulla; species Ahaetulla prasina. The sequence goes on from NC_080541.1 coordinate 125,351,222, forward strand.
GAAAAGAGATAATGTAAATAAACAGAAAAATTCTTCAAAAGTAACCTTGTAGTTGTTATGTCTAAAGGTTTGGATCATGGAACTAGAGCCAGACATTCTTGACAGTAAAATTAAATGAACTCTAAAGACTATTTCTAATGCTATAGTTAACGCTACAGCTAAAGTCAATGAAATATAAACAGAACTGTTCAACATCTTACAACATGATAAAAATACAGATAAAATACTACATATAATTAGTACAGGTAGTCCTTGACTTGTAACTGGTGGCTTAGTGATTGATCAAAGTTATCACAGATTCCCCAAAAGGTTCTTATGATCCAGTTCCAAGTTCCAACATGCTGCCACCTCCAGGTCACTGCATTTTGGGCACTTGGAAATTGGCCTGCATTTATAGCCATTAGCAGTGTCACACAACAATAGTTTACAACACTCAGTAACTGTTACAAAAACAGTTGAGCCAGGAAAACAAGGAACTAACGGAAAGGAACTCATCCCCCTCCCCCTTTAGACTCTCTTTAATTTAAAGGGAAAAAAGGGGAAACACTCTCAGGCTTCCACGATTCTGTTATTATGGCTTAAATCAATAAAGTAAAATACTAGTATTTCTTGTGGTAATCTCTATCCAGACATGGCTTCTTAAAGACCTCATAGCCAGGTTTTAAAAAAAGGTTGACAAAAAGCAAGCTGACCACTTATTATCATTGATACTTTTTGTTGACAAGAACTCGAAGGACCAATCACTGTTAAAAACAATCTTGGAGAAATAATGTTCATGATGACATAAAGAGTTAGAAATGACTAACAAATGAGCAAATCACCACATATATGGGAACCCAGAAATAAAATACTTTTAAAAAATACTTAAAGCAGGCATCTTGAGAACTACTGTAACGCCACAATCTGGAGACCTAAATGTGCTCCAAAATATTCATATCTGGTATAAAGGCATTTTGCGTTCGATATTTTCATGAATTCTGACTTATAGTTTTGACGGAAGTGATGGATTGCCATTGTAGAAAATCAATTTTCTACATTTCTATTTTAATAAAACAAAATCCTGTTTTATTAAAATAGAGATAAATATTGTAAGGTATTTTTATGACTTGCCCTCAGAAACATTGCATTGCATGACCAGAATTATGTTTTTGTTCATGAATAGCAATTTTGAGAGCTATCTTCATATTCTGTTTAATTTCATGGTGAATTAGAAACTATGCTCTAATAAATAGGTAGAACTTCTTTTGTGTTACATCATAGTGTTGCCTCCTCAAGAAACTAAAGCGTCTTACCCTGACCACTTGCCGAGTGCTTGTGATGAAGGCTTTTCTCACACCTAGTTCTGTGGCATCAAGGTTGAATTTCCGAGGATTTGCTTCAACAATGCGTTGAGAATAATCAGTTAAGGGATTACATTTCAAATGCAATTTTTACTTATATATTTTCATGAAACCTTTAAAAATTAATAGTGCACAAGGAAAAAACAAATAAACAAACAAAAAACCCACAAGGAAAAACTATTCTATCAGCATTTTTAGAACTGCTATGCTCTTATGATTTGCTTTCTTGTTTCCTGTTTTGTGAGATCCGAGGCTAAAACCATTATCAACAACACTACAGATTTAAATTCTGAGTGTCTTTTGCTGGCTAAGTGCTTCTTAGAGATACACTATTAAATGTATCTTTCTCTAACAATGTTCGATTTGTGACTACAGACTGTGTAAAGGAAAGCAAACATGTATATAACAACTTTATACCCTGTAAATGTACAAAGCTGTCCATTTATAGAATGTATGTCTTGTACTTTTATAAAGGACAATAATTATATATTTCTGGGTTCAACAGCTGCTCCAAAATAAGTTGGAGAACTTTTATTTATTATTTATATAATATTTATTAATGTTATATAATAATAAATAATAAATATTATATTTTAATAAATATTATATTTATTATTTTTATGGACAAACCATTTGGCTGCTTGGCTAGATACTATGTGAATTTATTTAACTATTCACCCCAAGAACAAAAAGGATATTAATTGTTTCATCTAAATCTTCAAGATCCCACTCAATACTCCTTAAGTTGTTCCTTAGCTCATTTGTGGTCCAGTCGATTTCTTCTCTTGTAGCTGTTGACGGATCTTGTAGGAGTTCTGTCCATCTCTGGAACAGCCCCTGAGCAGTATTTACTGCCTTTTGAACTTCCCTGGAAGTGAGAGGAGGAAAATCTTCATGAGTATTCACATAGAAGGTATCATCATATAAACTGTAAGTATCGTTATGGGACTACATGTCTCCACTAAAACTTCACTTTATAGACTAGTGTATCACTCAAAACACCCTCATCCTTCAGCCTGAAAGTGAAATAAATACATAGAGCCATTTGTCATATACATAAAATAATATATGTGGGAGTTACAGTAGCTCATCTATATAATGGTGCATTTCTAGGTTCAATTTGTGTATTTTTTTCCCTATGTATGAAGGGTGAGATTAAACCATAGCTAAGAATCAGAGAGGACTGATGTTTTATTCTTCTCTCTCTCTACTAGACAAAAGATAGCAGTGCTGAGTGGGTACGAATTGTCCCCATGATCTTTTTGGTGGAGTGAAATGATTTGAAGAATTTATCATTCACTATTTTAAACTCCTATAATGCTACTGAAGTTTCTAAAGTGGCTTTAAAAATGTTGTTTGAAAATCAGACTGGTAGTAAATTAAATATCTGTTTCAAGGAAGGGATGGGGTGGAAGGAATGCATTAATTATCAGGTAGACTAGGATACGGCAATCCAAGGACCACATTGAATCTTTCTGATTGCAAATAACATGTTGGCAATTATATTGATCTCTGACAGTAATAAAGATTGATTTGACATGTTGATGATTCAATACTGTAAGGGCCAATTTTAGACAAATTTGTGTCAGAAAACTCAAATGGTGCACAGTGTTTTATATAGTTAAATCAGACCGTACACTGTTAACTTTTCATAACACAGCAGCTGAAGCATCAAATCTGGATTTAGGAGGACAAAGTTTCCATTTCTTCACTTCTTCAGAAAGGGCATAGAAAGGGAAAGGGACACTTCAGAGGACGCTCTACCTGTACCCATTCCTCTATATGACAAATTTCCCATTCATCTCCTTTATTTTCTTATTTACAAACATCTTTTTAAGTTTAAAAAACAAAGATTAAAATATGAAATAACATAAAGGGTAAAAAAAGGGAAGAAAGTAACAGGACAGGTTAAAAAGTGACCAAAAAATAAAATATATAATAAAAGTGACCTCCAATTTATTTCAGTACACAGATAATAAAATTCAGCAACTGTAATTTAAACAAGTAATCAATATTTAAACTGTCTTAAATACTAATAAACACTCTAAAAGATCAATATTCACATCATATCCTCTTAATTTTAATCTAATGCATACGAAATATGAATAACCATATATTTAAAAAAAACATCCATCTAATCAAATCAGATCTAATCCTCAACCCCAAAATTCAAAGATGATTTTTCCCTTCATGTGGTATGAAATCTAACAGTGGTCTTCCAATAACAAGCAATTTGGTCAGGTTATTGTTTCTAAGGAAAGCAGTCAATTTTGCCATCTCATCTAGCTCCAGCATTTAATAATATCTAAGGAATTAGGTGTTCACTTATTCAAAAATGTTCAACTAAGTCTGTCTTAAACTTCTGAGGTATCTTTCAAAATAATATCCAGCCCTGCTCTGCAAATAATGTTTTATTTTCATTGATCTTCCAAGTAACGGTTTATCTAAAGAAGCAAAACTTTACATGGTGAAAATTCCCAGCACTAATTTTATTGTATAAGACCATTAAAAAATTAAATATACTTTTTCAGTCGCCATCAGTTGGAAGGGTCTCATGGAAGTCCCTTCTTAGAAATAATGCCACAATCTAGAGGAATGCCAAGAAAGGACTTGGTCACATTAATTCAACCCTATGGAAGACATTTGAGAACACACAAGACCCAAGAGGGGGCTCATTACTTGGCACTGTTAAATACTCTCATCAGTCTCAATTATTTTGAAAGAAAGTAACAATAAAGGATGCCTTTCCCCCCCACATCAACAAAATAGACTTTTCTCACTCCCCCCCCCCCCCCGCTTCTTTATGTCTGACTAGAGAGGCCTTGGTAACAAATTGGAAAAAAACGCTTCTTCAAACAGTTTATAACACAGGGCCTTTAGTTTCACAAGGATTCATTCAAAATTAGCAAAATGTTCAGAGAATGCCACTTACACAGTAGGCTATGGCTGTTATCCACATACTGTAATGAATTCAGCATGTGAAATAAGTAAACAAAATACAGTATCTTTTAGTAACAAAATGATAGTACTTTCAGTATGTAACAATAATACACCTTGCACAAGACAGCTGAACATACAAATCACTAATTACTATATTTTATTGTACCATAAAAAATTCCATCTAAAAAATATTATTCTATTGAAAATCAATACATCATTTCAAAATATGGACAGAGAAAGCAGCATTTGCTAAATTAAGTTTGAAGAGGCAATAAAAACATGTTATCTGTATGTTATGACATTATTTTAATTTCAAAGGATGTGCAGCATGTTAGCCTATATGTGAAGCACATCCTCTACTTCAGCACAACAGCTGCTTTATTTCATGAGAGGGCAGACTGTGGTGTTTAGAAGACACGATGATCATGCTACCAAATATTATTATTTCTCTTAATATATTCTTGCACATAAGCTTTTGATTAGCTTTCCCTCAACCTAATGGCTTTCAGATGCGTTAGGTTACAACTTTTATTATTCCCAACCAACACCCTGATGTTGGCTGGGGATGATGAGGGCTGCTATCCAACACATCTGGAGAGGATCAGGTCAAGAAAGCTTAATATAGTAACAGAAAATAGAAATATTTGAAAGGTTCATTAAAACTGAACAATATGCAATCTTCCTGCCTATCCACATGTGTGCACATATTGTACTCTCTATTTAATGCATTCTAAATGTACCTATATTCCTTTCTTACAGTAGCTTGCATGAATGCTTCAGCTAAAACAGCATTCTAAGGCAAAAATATTTAGATGTATATTTAAATATATATGCTTTAAAGCTGTTTATGTACATACTATCAAAAACAATCAGGGTAGAAAAGTATCTTGTGCAAATGGAAAGCTCATAATCCTGGCCTAAAGACAATATTGTAGCACAATGATCAATAACTATGAACAGAAGCCAAACAATGTTGTAGGATGAGAACAAGAGTGGAATGATGATACAGAGACAGGAGCATGGTTTTCTTTCTGGGAGTTAAGGGAGATTTGGGAGGAGGTGCAGTGGTTATTTTTAATTCTCTTAAATCAATTTATACATTATACTGGTATAAATTACACATCAAAATGTTAGGAAATCATTCTTTGATTTTTGGCAAGGGAGTGAGAGGGCATATGAAGTCCTGGTACCACCCTATTACATAGTTCTGAAATATTGTCTCCAGATAGTGCACTGCCATTTAATTATTACCTGTAATAGATATTTGCTAAAACTTTCTTGCATACACCCAACCCCTTTCTTTAGGAAAATAAGCCGTTATATCAAACTGAATAAAATAACTTGATATGTCCTGGATCAACTATTACCCAGTTTAACTGAGAAAACTCACCCATTTAGATTTTTTTTCCAGTTTCCACCATTCCATTTCCTTGTTTAAATCTCGCATTAAGATAGTATCTGTACACACCTCCCTGCTTCATAATGCAGGCCAACAGATCAAGGAAAACGGAGCCAACCACCTTCCCTCCCCTCTAGCTCCCTTTAGGATTTTAGCTACCACTGCTGCGGACAAGTTTGTGCCTGTTAACTTTATCAAGGTGCTGCCAGACAGGCATGGAAAGCTGGCTTAGACCCAAGATTGGCTTCTGCTAGGGAGCTGAATGATCCCCCGAAAAAGAAAACGACACCTTTACAACCCGCCTGTGCCTTTTTTTATATTTCCACCACCGCAACCATGTAACAAAACATGGAAGAGGAGGGGGGGGGAGAAACCCAGTACCCAGCAGGGAAGATTATCCCGTTCGAGAACGAGCAGGGAGGGGGAAGAAGGAAACCCCTCCGAGAAATAAAGACAATGGGTTCAGGTCCAGAAGTGGCACCACTTCAAAGGAGAGGAGCGATCTTTCTCCTAGACTAAGACGCAGGGCAGAGACGGGCTGACCATCCCAAGGAGGACTAGGCCGGGAATACCACCCACACCCTGGCAAGGCCTCCTCCTCCTCCTCCTCCTCCTCCTCCGCCACCTCCTCCTTGCGGGCTGTCCACCCACCCTTTCACCACAAAGAAGGGGTCCTCCATGGACATGACGCCTGGCGCCCGTCGCCGTGCGGGCTTGGCTCCAAGTGGGTCCCCCCACGCCTTGCCGAGAGCTTCCCAGGCTGGGCCGCCCGTTCGCTTCCGAGGCTTGTTGCGACCCTCCGCTCGCCCCCTTTCCTACTACGGGCTGGAGCTGGAGCAGCAGCAACAGCAGCGACGCCTCTTCTTCCCACTCAGCGGGTTTCAGCGCCCTTGGCCGGAGGAGCCCCCGTTCACGTGAGAAGGGAGCAGCGGCACTTCCCATTGGAGCAGAAGGACGTCCACCGCGCCCCACGTGACGAGGCAACACGGGAGGCCCCGCCTTCCTGTCTGAGCGTGCGGCCGAATCAGATGCGCCGGGGAAGGGAGGGGCTTTGTCAATAATCTAGGGGAGGAGGGGGTATCTATTTTAATCTCAGTTTATGGAGTTTTATTTTATTTTATGTATTTCGTCAAGCATGTATTTTATGACACATACAATGCTGTGTTTCTGTGGCATGCAGATAGGCTTTTAAAAGTTCTCTTTCCAAAAGAATTTTTACATGCCCAAAGAATGATGATGATGATGATAGAATTTTTTTTTTTATTGGCCAAGTGTGATTGGACACCCAAGGAATTTGTCTTGGTACATATGCTCTCAGTGTACATAAAAGAAAAGATATGTTCATCAAGGTACAACATTTACAACACAAATGATGGTCAATAAATCAATATAATCAATATATATGATAATAATGATAATAATAATAATTATTTACTTTATTCATTAAACATGAAATTTAGTCAACTGAACATTCAAAAATGCATCGCAAATACCATTGACTGGTTCTAATGGTTGATACGGGTTGCTACCAATTGTTGTTGTTGTTGTTATTGCAGGAAGCTGCAACAATATTATAAAATACATCAACAAATTGGAGCTTCCTGCAATAACACCAGCGGAACTGCAAAAAACTGCGCTACTTGGAATATCGTACATCTTAAGAAGGTATTTGGTTGATACCTAGGATGCTGGCAGCAACCCGTATCAACCATTACCACCGGTCAGTGGTATTTGTGACACATTTTTAATGTTCAGTTGACTGAGTTTCATGTTTAATGAATAAAGTAAATAATAATAATAATAATAATAATAATAATAATAATAATAATAATAATAATAATAATAATAATAATAATAAATGCATTTTTGAATGTTCAGTTGACTGAGTTTCATGTTTAATGAATAAAGTATATAATAATTATTACTGACATCGTGGTACCAGGAGATGCCAGAGTTGAAGAGAAAGAACTGGAAAAAATAATGAAATATCATGATCTGGCCATTGAAACTACATGATTATGGATGAAACATGTAACAGTGGTACCCATTGTCATCGGGGCACTTGGTACCATATCCAAGAATTTTATAAGATACATCAACAAATTGCAGCTTCCTGCAATAACACCAGCAGAACTGCAAAAAACTGCGCTACTTGGAACATGATGAAGGTTGTAGAGAGTGTGGTTGCATGGCAGCTTCCCCAGTACCTGGATGAAGCTGTCTATCTAGACCCGTTCCAGTCTGGCTTCCGGTCCGGTCACAGTACGGAGACAGCTTTGGTCGCGTTGGTGGATGACCTCTGGAGGGCCAGGGACAGGGGGTGTTCCTCTGCCCTGGTCCTATTAGATCTCTCAGCGGCTTTCGATACCATCGACCATGGTATCCTGCTGCACCGGTTGGAGGGATTGGGAGTGGGAGGCACCGTTTATCGGTGGTTCTCCTCCTATCTCTCCGACCGGTCACAGACGGTGTTGACAGGGGGGCAGAGGTCGACCGCGAGGCGCCTCACTTGTGGGGTACCTCAGGGGTCGATTCTATCGCCCCTCCTGTTCAACATCTATATGAAGCCGCTGGGCGAGGTCATCAGTGGTTTTGGGGTGAGTTATCATCTGTATGCTGACGATCGCGGCTGTACTTTTCCACCCGGACCACCCCAGCGAAGCTGTCAAAGTGCTGTCCCGGTGTCTGGAAGCCGTGCGGGTCTGGATGGGGAGAAACAGACTCAAGCTCAATCCCTCCAAGGCGGAGTGGCTGTGGATGCGGCACCCGGTTCAGTCAGCTGCAGCCGCAGCTGGCTGTGAAGCAGTTATTGGCTAGCGGAGGTGCGCAACTTGGGTGTCCTCTTGGATGGGTGGCTGTCGTTTGGCGATCATTTGGCGGCCGTCTCCAGGAGGGCCTTCCACCAAAGCACGCTTGTGCCAGTTCGCCCTTCCTTGACCGGGATGCCTTATGCACGGTCACTCATGCCCTCGTCACCTCCCGCTTGGATTATTGCAATGCTCTCTACATGGGGCTGCCCTTGAGGTGCACCCGGAGGCTGCAGTTAGTCCAGAATGCAGCTGCGTGGGTAATAGTGGGAGCAACTCGTTGCTCCCATGTAACACCACTCCTGCGCAGTCTGCACTGGCTACCTGTTGTTTTCCGGGTGCGCTTCAAGGTATTGGTTACCACCTTTAAAGCGCTCCATGGCTTAGGACCCGGGTACTTACGGGACCGCCTGCTGTTACCTTTCGCCTCCCACCGACCCGTACGCTCTCACAGAGAGGGCCTTCTCAGGGTGCCGTCCGCCAAACAATGTCGGCTGGCGGCCCCCAGGGGTAGGGCTTTCTCTGTGGGAGCTCCCAGGCTCTGGAATGAGCTTCCCCCTGGTTTACGTCAAGTGCCTGATCTTCGGACCTTTCGCCGTGAGCTGAAAACGCACCTATTTATTCAAGCGGGACTGGCCTAAAATTTTATTGGGGTTATTTATATCTTAATATTTTAAATGTTTTAAATTCGGCCACTTTATAATATGTTTGTTTTAATTTCTTTTAATATTTATACTGTGATTTTTTACTTGGCTGTACACCGCCCTGAGTCCTTCGGGAGAAGGGCGGTATAAAAATTGAATAAAATAAATAAAATAAATAAAATAAATCATATATCTTAAGAAGGTACTTGGTTGATACCTAGGATGCTGGCAGCAACCCGTATCAACCATCAGCACCAGTCAATGGTATTTGTGATGCCTTTTTGAATGTTCAGTTGACTGACATAATAATAATAATAATAATAATAATAATAATAATAATAATAATAATAATGATGATGATGATGATGATGATGATGATGATGATGATGATGATCGCACAGTTAGCCAGATATTCAGATTGGGTTTGTCATTTTTGTCTGGGTTTACCAAGAACCTGGGATAGGCAGATCTGGATGTTTGACGGTGTTACAGATATTGTTGCAGGATGGAAGCTGTTCCATTGAAAGCTGCCTTCTGCAATTGACTGATGTCGAATTTGACAACGCCAATGGTGTTCAAGTGATGCTCCAGTTGTTGTGGGAATGCACCCAAGGCATCTATTGGTACTACCGTTGATTGCCTTTGCCACAGTCATTCTGTTTCTAGTTGTAGATCTTTGTATTTTGTTATCTTCTTCTTCTTTCTCTTCTATTCTGCTGTTTCCAGGCACTGCCGCATCCACTATCCAGACTGTTTTGTCTTTCTTATCAACAACTGTTGTTATTGTTGTTGTTATTCTTTATTGCATTAATATCTCACTTTTCCACGTTTAATAAAACACTTCTTCCAGTTTTGTGGTCAGGAGGACAACATCTCTGTATGGACTAAGAGAGAATCACCTAGTAAGTTTCCATGACTAATGTGAGCTTGAATCTGGGTTTCCTGTGTCCTAGCCTAACAATTTATCTAGACAAATACAAAACTGCTGTATCTCAAAAGGGAAAGGTAATTGGCAAGCTCTGGGATAAGGCTACCATATTGTACTTGCAAAATTCTGGAGTACTAATTGACAGCAGGGACTTAAAAGTGTCTCTTTTCATATCTGTTGCCCAAATATGGTATTTATATAGTCATTTAAATAATCTCTTTTTAAATTATTATTTTTGGGGGGAGGGTGTTCTTGCAAGTTTTATTCTTTATACTATAATGTCTCTCTTTTCTGATACATAAAGCCATGGTATATTTATTTTTATTTATTTATTTATTAATCATACTTATATACTGCACCATCTCCCATAGGACTCTGGGCGGTTCACAGGCATATTAAAACAATAGAATAAATAAGCATTAAAACCCAGTTAAGACTAAATATTATCATGGCCTGATCACTAAAACAGTAAAAACCAGTAAAGACCCCATTAAAATTTTGCTAAAACATTTTATTCTTAGGCTAGTCCAGCGCGCTGAAATAATAGAGTCTTCAGTTCACGTCTGAAGGTCCGGAGGTCGGGGAGTTGTCGTAATCCCGGAGGAAGCTCGTTCCACAGGGCTGGTGCCACCACAGAGAAGGCCCTCCTCCTGGGGGTCGCCAACCTACATTGTTTGGTCGACGGCACCCTGAGGAGGCCCACTCTGTGGGAGCGCACAGGTCGTTGGGAGGCAATCGGCGGCAGAAGGCGGTCTCGAAGGTATCCCGGTCCTAAGCCATTTAAGTATGGTTTATTGAATAAATCACAATCATCTGAATTATACAATTAAACAAACTTTGCTTTACAAAGTACAATGGCCAGGCTTGCACAACACACTCCAACACATTTTGACTTAAAATATTATTCAAACTTAGCCGATATGAGCCACAGTAGTGCAGTGGTTAGAATGCAGTACTGCAGGCTACTTCTACTAACTGCAGTTGACTGCAATTTGGCAGTTCAAATCTCACCAGGCTTAAGGTTGACTCAGCCTTCCATCCTTCCAAGCAGGGTGGACTTCAGATCCTTCAGTAATGGGTTCACTGCCCCATTGCTGGGTGGGCATGGCCATTGTGGGCATGGCCATGTTGGCCACTTGCACCACGGCAGGGGAGGGGCATTTTTCACCCTCCCCAGGCTCTAGAGGCTTTCCTCAAGTTTCAGGGGGGGACAAAAACTGGTTCCCTGAGTCCGGAGGTTGGAAACAGGCCCTTTTTTGGACTTTTGGAACTTCTGGGAGGCCCATTTTTTGCCCTCCCCAGGCTCCGAAAGCTGTCTTCGAGCCTCCGGGAGGGCAAAAATAGCTTCCCCAGGGTTCAGAGGCCAGAAACAGGCCCGTTTCCAGACTTCTAGAACTCTCCGCACGGCCCCTGCACTTATCTGGAATGATGAACAGGCTGCATGGAGACTCCTGGGAGGGGAGGGCCAGCCGGGGGGGGCATTTAGGGGTTCGTCGAATCCCAGCGATCCTTGGCTAGAGGATCGCCCAAACTCTGCCAAACCCCCAGGAGCCCACTGCTGCTTCCAAGGTGGGTAAAATGTGGACTCAAATTGTTGGGAGCAATATGCTGGCTCTGTAAACCGCTTAGAGAGTAAAGCACTGTGGCTGTAAAACACTGTGAAGCGGTATATAAGTTTAAGTGCTATTGCTATTACTATATATCATTTTCAACTGTTGTTTTGTAAAGAGCTGCTGTCATTATCACCTTTCATCCAACCAGAGGATATATGTATTGCAGTGGTGAAATATGAACCAGTTTACTACCTGTTTGCTGGTTGCACATGCGCACCGCACATACATGTGCACCACGCACCAAATGTGAGGTGCATGTGCGTGCAGTGCATGCCGGAAGGAGGCATAGAGTAGAACAGCATGCGTGTGGGGGGGTGATCAGCTGCGGTGTGCAATCTTTTTTTTTACTTTTAAAAACATTTTTACAACGTATTTGGCCGAATAGGTTGTAAAAAATGCTTTTAAAAGGTAAAAAAAGGCTCTGACAATCCCAGCTGAGCCATGCGATCGTCAGAGCCTTTCTTTAACTTTTAAAAGCATTTTTTTGCAACCTCTTCGGCCAAATAGGTAGTAAAAAATGCTTTTAAAAGGTAAAGAAAAGGTTCTGACAATCCCAGCTGAGCAGCGCGAGATCGTCAGAGGCTTTTTTTTTACTTTTAAAAGCATTTTTAACAACCTCTTCGGTCGAATAAGTTGTAAAAAAATTGCTTTTAAAAATAAAAAAAAGACCATGTGCCACAGCTGATCACCACCCCACCCACATGCTATTCTACTTACCCCATGCCTCCTTTTGTTGTGCACTTTGCATGCACGCACCTCGCATTTGGTGCATGGCGTGCATTGCGCATGCGCGCGCAACGCACATGGGCAGCCAGAGAACTGGTAATAAACCGGTTCAGATTTCACCTGTCGTGTCCCACTCCTCCGCTGACATCCGGGTCAGGGAAATCCGAATCAGGTGTGCCTCTGCAGCTCTGCCAAAGTCCTAGCAAAGTCCTCAGGGCAGGCAGGAGACCAGAAAGTGACTTCAGCAAGATATGTTTAGACTTTGCCTGACTCAGAGAATGCCAGAAAGCAGATCCTTTATATAGGCCATGGGGTGTGGCTCCATGACTCAGCACTTATCCAGGCCTGCCCCTCCCTTCCTTCTGTTGCCTCCGCCTATCAAGTCTTCTGACGCGAGGGTCACTCCAATCGGCAGCTGTTGGTAATTGACCTTCCTCAGGCTCACATGCTGTGGAGGAGGGGGAGGGGTCTAGTTGCTCCGTTTGCCTGGGCATGGAGCCAGAGCTGGGGGCTGGAGATACTTGCTCTTCTTCAGCCTGTCTGGGCATGGAGCCAGGGCTGGGGCCGGGAGGACATTCTTCAGCGTTCGGAAGCAGATAAGCAGACCCCGGCTGCGGTGAGAGCGGGCAAGACACAACATCACCACTGGGAGAGACTCTAATATAAACTGATTTGAGCAACAGTTAGAAGATACGAGCGCAGTCTCTGGGTCTGTATACACAAGCCTTCTCCAACCTGGCACCCTCTAGAGATGGCTGACAATTATGCTAATCATCATCAGCCAGCATAACTATACAGGCTGAGAATGGTGAAAATGGTACTAACATAGGCGGAGGGTGCCAGGTCAAAGAACTGCTACAGGACATATTAATACCAACATATATCTGGTATTATCTGTAGTTTAAAAGATCCAAGTAGGTAAACTATCCAAAGAGGTATTTAAGGTAAGGTTAAGGCAATTTCTTTTCTTTAGGAACAATTATAGAGCACATTGCAGCAACTACCGCGTCCAGAACAGTGCAGAAACTTAATTGAGTCAGAATATGGATTTTTTTTTAGCCTGTTCAACTTACCCTAGAGAGGTAGCAGATAAATTATAGCTAGCCAAATGCATTCCAATGCTACTTGGACATTGAGACAGAAATGAAGAGCAGGAGATCTCCAAACTGAACCATCTCTATTGTTGCTTTAGAGCTGGAGGTGGGGGGAGAATTCCAGTGCAGAATCAGACAGCCATTTCCTACATTCATCTTATCAATAATGAGAGCTAGTTCATACCATCAAGATACTGCAGCTTATTATTTGTGGTAAGCCATACGAATTCATTCTCTGTCTTTCCCCCTCTCCCTCCCACTTCCTCCATGCATACGCGCACTTTTGAGTCAGTTTTTGGCTTCTGGTGATGGCTTATTCCTGCAGTTTTCTTCCCAACATTTCAGAAGTGGCTTATCATGCCTTCTTCCCAGGGCTGAGAAAGAGTGACCTGCCCAAGGTCATTTAGCTGATTTTATATTTAAGATTCGAGTAGAACTTACAGTCTCCTGGTTTCTAGCCTGGTGCCTTAACCACTATACCAGACAGGCTCTCTAAATAAAATGCACTTCAGGGAAAAAGAAGACCGACTGCTCTACCTATGAAATTATAAAAATCTGCTTTATCCAATTGTATCTCCCTCCTGAATCCACTCCAACCCAGTGGCACAATGCAATCTGCCTCAGGGCTTCATATCTCTTTCCCACTGACAAAATACATCTAGTCTGCTAAAATTAATATCACAATCTCTCTGTTATCAATAAAAACTAAGGACCAAACTGTTACACAGCGGGATGTATCTTGCTAGATGTTGTTACTCTCATTTATCAAGGAGGTCAGCATACAGTCTTGACTGTATATCCATCTTTTACCAATGCATGGATACAGTCTCTTGACATCAAAGGCACTTTTCAGTCATTAAACCTGCATCAGGGAGCAGTTCCACCATGCAGCACCAAAGCTGCCCCAGTTTCTTGTTCATACCAAGGAGAAGTTCCCAAGATCCTCTCACTCACTTTCTTCTGTGTTTCCACCCCCACCCCACCCCGTCCACACTTCCATTAAGCAGCTCTGATTTCTGAATGAGGTTCCTACTTTTACTAGGAGGCTACACTATCATTGCATTTTGAGACATAAAACAAAAATGGTCTCTTTGTGCCTTTTTTTAAAAAAAACCCCAAAAATGGTCAAAAATTGCTGGACCTTCCTTCATTTTATAGGGCACTGTCTATTCTGTTAGCTTCTTTTGTTACATTTTTGCCTGACCTATTTGCTTTTGGTGTGAATTGAAGCGGAATTCCCAAGACTTGGGCCCCACTGTCCTCTCCCTCAGGTATTCCATTGTCACCCAGGACTAGGTTGTTAGCAGTAGAGAAACTGTTACTAAGGCTTTTTCCTCCCTAGTAAAAGTTGAAAGAGAGGGGGGCTGTCCGCCTCCTTCCTCTCTTTATCTTCCAAAACCCGTCTCTTCTGGTTGGGCTTGTGCTCATTACTGCAATACGCTTTCAAGGGATGACAAGACTGTAAAGCTGCAGAGCAATAGGATTTTTCTCATTCGTGAGAGAGACAACAAAACCCAGCAGCAGTTCAAGAAGAGCGTCGTGTTCACTGCTCTGATCTGGTTCTAAAACTCCCCCCCCCCCATTACAGAAAGGATTTGGTAGGAAAGATCTTGGTTGTTGACGTATTGCCAGAGATCATTCTTTCATCTTCTCAGAGATGTACAAGCGCCATGGGAGCCCACACAAGCTCATGCAATCAGACTTGATCAACCAAAGATGCTTGCTAGAAGGCTTTTGACCTGCAAAGCAATAGCTTCTATCAGCTGAATAAAACTGGTTGGGCATAGATTTTTTTGTATTGAGCCCCGAGGCAGCCTTTTCTCTTTGCAAGGTTGCCTTAGACAGCAAAGATTTTCTTTGCCTTTGTGGAAAAGAGAATTGTGGATAAAGATTTCACCTTGCCCATATTATCATACTACTCTGCTGATGGGTGCCTTTCATGCTGATTCTGCCCTTCTATTTACAGACCCACAGTTCATTACTATAAGAGACAAAATGGAGAAAACTTTAATATTAATAACACTAGGACATCATCAGGGTCACTATGCCAGTTGCAGAATAAGGAAGTTAATAAATCAGGATTAGGCCATGTGCTTCTAAACACTTCCTACCTATCTGTGTCATGGAAACATTAGGGGTTCATTATTATTATTT
This sequence comes from Ahaetulla prasina, assembly GCF_028640845.1. NCBI lineage: Eukaryota > Metazoa > Chordata > Lepidosauria > Squamata > Colubridae > Ahaetulla > Ahaetulla prasina. The sequence goes on from NC_080541.1 coordinate 125,366,867, forward strand.
TTTAGATAGCCTGAATTGCCTCAGACTGACATGGATTTCAACTACCAGCAATCTTTCTGAATAAGACTTGTGTGCTCTGCATATAAGAAGAAAAAGAACCATGGGCTCAGGGAAGTGAATGCAGGTTTTGGGATTTGCAACAGTGAATTTGTGAAGTCAGCTCCTAAGAGCTGACCCATCATTTGGTAATGGGTCCCCTTTGTTAAGATTCCAAACGCTCAAAATTTCAAAAGTTGATCCACATCAGCTCAACATATCAAAAACAAATACAATAAATCATGGTTTATTTTTAAATAACCGCAAGCCGGCAGGACAGCAATTATAGGAATTGAATTCCAATATATCTAGACTACTAACATCGTGGTGTTATGCAGTTCATGCTGGTTTTAAGACATATTTAATTTCTGGTTGATTCTAGTGGCTTTTATAGAGAGAAGTGAAGGATCTATTTTTGCAGCAACATCAATAAATTGAAACTTCAAAACCACTGACCAAATAACCATAAAACCTGTGGTGTAAGCCTTGAGAGAAGATTTATAAGAAGATTTTGTTCCGGGCCTTGTGGGCATCAATACATCACTGACACTCCTTGGATACAACATTGCTGTTGTAGCTCTAGACCTGATAGAACATGATACCTTAGTGCAAGAATGAACCCCTGCAGACATAAAATTTTCATTCTGCTCAACTGTTAGGTGCTCTAGTATAATATTCTGCCATCGACAGCAGCCAAGAGGCCTTTGAAAAATGCAAAAAAGCAAGAACTGATGTTGCTCCCAGCTTTAGTAAACAATAAAAGAATACTGTTCTTTCCATGTTGCTATTATGAGTGTAGAACTTCAATAATTCATTTAGGACTCATTGTTAAGTAGATTGATCTGATTTATGTTTCCTTGACTAATATATAGAAGAGAATGCAGAATGGTATACATAAAAGGAATACAACTAAAGGGAACATTAGGACAGGGACGGTAGGCACGCTGGTGCTCTTATGCACGCCTTACAGACCTCTTAGGAATGGGGTGAGGTCAATACTAGATAGTCTTTGGTTAAGGCTTTGGGGATTTTGGGAAGAGACCAGAGTCAGGTAGCACATTCAGGCATTAACAACTCTGTTACTGAAGTCACATTTTCTGCAATCTAGATTGGAGGTTCACTTTAAGTTTGAATCTATTGTGTTCTCGTGTATTGTTGTGGTTGAAGCTGAAGTAGTCATTGATAGGAAGTACATTGTAGCAGATAATTTTATGAGCTATGCTCAGGTCATACCAAAGGCGGCGTAGTTCTAAATTTTCTAAAGCTGGGAATCCTCCTTCCCCCTTTTGCACTTTTATTGTTTTTCGTTCAAATAAATATTCATGTTATTTTACTTGGCTCTATCTTTATTTTTTACATTGACCAGTAGCTGCCTCATTTCCCACCCTCGGCTTATACTCGAGTCAATAGTTTTTCCCAGTTTTTGTGGTAAAATTAGGTGCCTCGGCTTATATTCGGATCGGCTTATACTCGAGTATATACGGTAATCCATTTTTAAAAGCAACTTAAATTAACAATGAGTTTCACACTGTATCTTGAAGATCATATTATTTTGTTGTCTGTATAGATGAAATACTGCAGCTGAGATGTGCTTTTCCTAGATGTTGGCTTTGGTAGCCACAACACAAAGGCTCAAAATTCAGACAAATGGGTATGAGGACATCTAAACCCCAGAATACCCTTGGGCCCACCAAAGATCATCCAACCACAATCAAGAAGACTGGATACAATGGAGCTGCATCTTATCCATTGCAAAACTGCTTTTTAAATTGTAGGCAGAGCATTGCTGATATTGCAAAACATTTACTTGACTCCTTTAAGTAGAAATGAATAAGTAACTGGGACTTTCCAACAAGACAGATATGTGCATGTATGTCTGCAAAGGGAAAAATATTTGGGAAGGGTCAATTTAGATTAAGGAAGTAGCCTTCCATGCAAGATTAAGGAAGTTCCATGCAATATTTTAGAATTCTAAACTATTTTGGTCAGTGATGGTCCTCCTTTCTATTCTCACTCTCATTGGGAGGGCTACTTAAAATTTATTCTTATAAGACTCTTATAATCACTCTTTTTATCTTCATAGCAGCACTTAGCCAACTTTGGTTGTTCTCAACAAGCTGAATTAGGGTCTATGAGAGAGCAGGCTGCCCAGGACATGGCCAAACTTGAGCCCACTAAATTGGGTATAGATAAAAGGACCTGTGAAAGAGAGAAACAATTAAGAAATACCAACATTATAAACTAGACAGGGAAATTGAAAAGATATCCCAGAAAGTATGTGAAATCATTTATGCATTGTTGCCAAGAGAGCTATGTGGCCAAAGCAACTACTTTAACTCACAGATCTGACCTTCATAAACCTGTAAGTTTGATTTGGAAGTTGGTGGAGGAGTATGTTGTTGGGATTCATCAGTGTGGAAATTTAAACCTAGTCCTAATAGTGTAAGTACACTATTGTGGAAGCTTTGTATATAAAGCACTCAACAGATTGCTGATTAGAACTGGCCATTTTGAATTACAGTGTGCACCCACCCATTTGCTTTAATCCACAGGCTTTATCTGTGAACATTGGCCATTGAGTAGCCAGGATATGATCCTGCACAGTCCTACCAAGCCATATCTACTCCCTAATAGTTACACTCAGGGCTTTCCCAGTGTCTGATAAATATAAACTCAGAACAACAAATCATTCATGGGCAGCAGGCACACCTTTGACAATTGTAAATGACTTTCACAAGCTGTTTCCTGTTCCCTGTTTTTTGCAGGGCTGTCTGTTTTCCCTTCCTAGCAGGGAATGGCTCTGCAGATTTGATGTCACCCATTTCCCTTTTCCATTATCACCTGTTCTGCAGTCACCCCCTAAGAATCAAATGGAATTGAAAACGAAGCCACCTCTTAAGTCAGCTTTGATTTTTCTTCCTCCCTCTGCCAAGGAGCTGCCTTGGAAAGCTGGAGAGAAAGACTGTTGTTTATTGTCCATCAAATCTTTCCAGACCAGCCAGATTAGCACACACATACATCCTTTCTTACAGCCCTTCCCATTCCCCGTGTCATGTCCCTCTGTGACCCCACCTGAGCAAGGGCGGTGAGTGGGAGCCATTTTTATGGCAAAATACAAAAATCCAGAGAGAGCCCATAGAATAAAAAAAGCAACCAGGAAGAGAAGAATATGACATTAACAGCCTGGTTACTCGTCTCCAACATTCCCCTGTGGGTCTGTGTGTGGTAAGCCATCTTAACCAATCGTGGTACAGAGACAAAAACAGTCAGCAACCAATCATAGCCGCTGCGTAAGAGCAACACTGGCACATGTGTGTCTGCAACCACAACCCTTTCTTGCACACCCTGGAAATCAAAGCAGGTTGCGGCTCTCACGCAGGGGCAAGAAAGCAGGAAGGCAGTGCAGCTACCTAATGTTGGCCTCACAAGCAGCCATGTGACCGACTGCCTCTGTTTGAAATTTACTAAAGAATTACATCAGTCTGGGAGGGGGAGGAGGAGGAAGGAGGAGGATGAAATCACAGGGGATAGAAGAGGGATCTAGAACAAAAACATTTGTCTTCTTAAAAGGGTAATGTCACTGCCTGTTTTCTGCAATATTTATCTTCTCTTTATATTGCATTCTCCAACCTTGGCTGTTCAGAGCACTTAATGTCTGTCAGATATTCAGCACGCTTCCTTCCAAAGGGAATTTCAGTTTTAACGCATCTGAAAGGTGCCGCATTGGCATACGTCACAATCTCACAATCGTTTGCCTGTTGTCCCTTAGTCTTAGAAAACAAGGCTGATAGTTACAATGACGGGATGAACAAGAAGCAGAAACTTACGGCCTGTGGGACTACCTGGATGTAACTCCTTAAAGCAGCCAAGCCTTTCTACAGGGTTTATTGCTTAAACTTTGCATATACATTGTATGATGCCACAGACTTTTTGCATTTTGCTTTGTTTTTGACTTTTGGATTCCACTATTAACATTTTTTTCTGTGTTGTAATGCATTCTTAGGCATATTTATTGAGAAGAAAAGAATAGCAAAGCTGCAAGAGCCTAGTAATTGGGCCTTTTTGTCTAACCCCTGGTGCATACTGGAATCCAAATTAAAGTATCCCCGACAGATGTTTTTCTATTCTCTATTTGAACATAACCAGTGAACTCACCTCTCTTTTCAGTAATTGGACCCACTGTTTAGCTGTTCTTGTTGCTAATTAGAAGCGTTCCTAATATTCAACCAACATCCATCTTCTATAACTTAAAGACCATTATTCTGAGTCCTGCATAATGGAATGAAAGAGAACAGATGTGGACCACCATCTGTATCATATTCTTTCAGGTACTTGGAAAGAGCTATCATAGGCCTTGTGAGAGCCATCTTTTCTCAAAGCTAAAGTTAACAACTTAGCTCACTGCCTTCTTGCAAAATGTTTTCAGTCCCCTAAACATCTTGTCATTCTTTGCACCTATTCAAATATATCTGAATCTTTATTAGAATATGGAGCTCCTTACTGGAACAACACTTTTGATGCACTCTGACCACTATAGAATTAAGTGAAATATTCCTTCCAATGATTTGAACTCTTTTAGTTATAGCGATAAAGCTTGAAATTTCATGTCATTTTTGGGAGGTGCGTTACTGCTAACTTATATTTTGGTTGGTTGTGATCAACTACAGTTAGAAATTCTTTTCCCCATATACTATTATTAAATCAGTTATACTCAGGCTATATCTGAGCCTTTTATTTCCTTTACCTGAATGAAGAACATTTATATTTGTCTGTTATTTTTAGCTTATTTCTCTAGATCTGTCAATGTTACTTCAAATTATGCTTTTGTTTTCTAGAATATTTGGTATCCTTCAGGTTCATTTCATCTGCTGATCTGTTAAATATTGCCTACAGCTCTTCATCCAAGTCACTGATAAAAATATTGATGCATACTGGGCCCACAACCAAACCCTGTGGCATATCACTCCACTTTTATGAGTACTGTTTAACTATAAATTTCCAATCAGTTCTAAACTCACCTAGACATGCAAATCAACCTACTGGACTTAACTATTTTGCTAATCAAGTACCTACGTGTTTGCTAAAATCAACATATATGATTTATAATAAAAATAAATTAGGCAAATGGGATTCATACTATTTATTTGGAAATATTAATTTGACAAGAATTGTTCTTTTCAAATTGATTATTTCTCATAATAACTGCTTCCCCCGCCCATGCTTACATATCTACCTCTTGTAGAATCTTCCCCACTATGGACCCAAATTGAATATGCTATACCTCCCAAGCATTTCCTTCCCTCCCCAATTTTTGAAGAAAGGAATATTTGCCATCTCCAGACACAAGATAGGATATTTTACTCATCCTCCAGGATTTCTTTAGAATAATAGAGGTTAAGCAACAGCATTAGGCCCAACAACTTCATTCTTTTATTTTAGAATGCAATCTATCTGTCTGTAGTATTTCCTGATTATGTGTAGATCAAATTCAGGCTGGGATCTTGTCCCTTCAATCAATTTTTAACATTTTCCCATTTACAATCACTTCAAAGAAAACAGTGAACCAATATAGGGGCATTTCTGTCTTTTCAATGTTACCTGTTTCCTTTTTTCCATCTTTATTGAATATGTTTCTTGATTACTACTGTTTTTTTTAGACATACAGTACATATAAAAATGCAGCTTGAATACATTTGATGTAATACAGCACATTCTGTCATTACATTTTCCCATTAAGTTTATGTATCTTATAAACTGCTGTATTGACAAAGAAATTTCTATTCAGTTTTCTTAGTGAATTGGTTTTGTTTTTTATCAGTAGAAAATATCATGATGGTTATTTCCATGCTTTCTTGAGAAAGGGTCTATGCCCTGATTAATGCAAAGAATCTCGTTTGGGAAAAGAAGTATTGCAAACTTAAAATAAATATCTCTCATGGCTTGTGTTTATTTTGAGCTATTCAGAATGCAGACATCTGTACCAGCAACAGTTACGGAGAAACAGTCCTTGCTAACCGATCAACATTACAATTCTCTACTGCCTTCTCTAATGTCAGGTTCATGAATCCAATGAAATTTATTAATTTTTATCCCATTATTATTATTTTTATAAGTAACTTAAGGAAGTGAACACACCTAATACTCCTTCTTCCTTCTGTTTTCTCCACAACAACCCTGTGAGGTGGTTTGAGATGAGTGACTGCCTAAAGTCACCCAGCTAGCTTTCATTACTAGAACTTATAGTCTCCTGCTCTCTAGCCTGGTATCCTTTTATGATTATTCTTCTGAGTGTATGTGAAGGGATTTAAATGGAAGCTTTAAAATGAATCATTATTATTTTTATAAATAACTTAAGGTGGCATTTCTTCTCAGAAGTGACTTCAGTTATGTTCTTATTTTCAAGTTATGTCCAGCTTCACTACTGTTGTTTATGTACATTTGTCAAATCAAAAATAAAATCTGCCTAGAAAAATAAATGTTGTAGCTAAAAAAACCAAGATGTGTAAGGAAATGTGGTATTAGTCAGCAAGATAAATACTAAACCCCATCTAGAGTGTAATTCTATGCTCACATATTTGGATTTAATTGCCACTGAACCTCTGGGTAAATACATATAGATTTTTGCATTGAATATGGACAGCAAGCAGTTAGGCTGCACTTTATAAATGGCATTGAAATATTTAATAAGAAAAAAATAGTTGTATGATTTCATTGAAACACATCTCCAGATAAAATCAGAAATTCTGCTTAAGACCACTTTTTAAAAAATAGATTAAGATCTGGCTTTTGTGAGGGAGTTTGGGTGTAAAGTCCATTAAGTCATTGGCAAATTGTTTGCTTTACTACTGAAACAGGAAAGTTTATCAAACCTGTTTGAATATGTGTGTATAATTTGGTCATGAAGTGCTTCCCTAGACAATGTACAAAACTGATATGAAATTCAGTTTTATCATATTGCTGCTGCATTTTGCACTAACTATGCTTTGCAGACCAAATATAAGGATAGCATCATACAGTATACACAATAATAATACAGGCATGATGTTATCACTGTCTAGGATCCTTGAGCTAAGCTATTCTTGTCCTGGTGATTCAGCTGAACCTAGTAAAGTGTGTTCTTTATCATTACGGCACTTGGTTCTTTAGGGACAATAAACTCCAAACTCCACTTTTACTCCTCTAAAGAGGATTGCAATCAAGGACAAGTTAAAGCTCTGATTTCTTGATTCTTGGAATAGAATAGAATTTTTATTAGCCAAGTGCGATTGGACACATAAGGAATTTGTCTTGGTGCATATGCTCTCAGTGTACATAAAAGAAAAGATACCTTCACCAAGGTACAACACTTACAACACTTAGTGATAGTCATAGGGTACAAATTTAACACTTAATGATAGTGATAGGCTATAAATAAATAATCAGAAAACTAATATCCTACAGGTCCGCCCATTACAACTGCATTCAGAAACTATCTAGGAGTGCACAGCCTTTTTGTAAATGTAATGGAAAAAGCTGGGCACAGTACAGGTAGTCCTTGACTTATGAACACAATTGAGCCCAAAATGTCTGTTGCTAAATGAGACATTTGTTAAATGAATTTTGCTTCATATTACGACCTTTCTTCCCAGAGTTGTTAAATGAATCACTGCAGTTGTTGAGTTAGTAACATGGTTATTAGGTGAATCTGACTTCCCCATTGACTTTGCTTGTCAGGTCACAAAAGGTGATCACATGATCCCAGGACACTGCAACTGTCATGAGTCAGTTGCCAAGTATCTGAATTTTGTTCACATGACCATGGGGATGCTGCAAGAATCATAAGTGTGAAAAATTGACATAAGTCACTTTCTTCACCGCTGTTGTAACTTTGAACAGTCACTGAACTTTTGTAATTCGAAGACTATCTGTATTATCATCACAAAGTGGTCCAAATCTGCTTTGGAGGCTCCCTAGAAATTAGAATAGCATTAGAGAGAAAATGGTCATCCAGTGCTCTCTGCTACTTAGCTTCCAGTAACCTCACCCCATTCCCAAGCTTAAGTGAGGCAATCCAAAAAGAAACCAAGCAAAAATAACTGCAGCAATGAGGAATGTATTGATTTCCAAATATTCTTGACTCTTTAGTAGATTTATTGAGAATGTATTGTTAAATATAACCAACTTCATTATTCGTATTTTGCTTGTCCAATTATTACAAATAAGAGGTCCTTGGTGCTCTGAGCTTGTTTTCTTGCAGATGTTTCATTACCCTAACTAGGTAACAAAATCTGCCCAAAGCTTTTTGAATAAGGTCTTCCTAGAATGACGCAAAAGCACTATCATTCTTCTGAATATTTCTGAGGAAAGGAATTATTATTCTTGTGTGACAGCGAGAGTAAAGGGTTAACTTGCCACTTCCATATTCACAAGGCGGCTTTAGAGCGAAAACCTGGAGACGAGGGAAGCCGTTGACGGTTGGACTAACAAGAAAAGAGAAGTAAGCAGCGCTGCGTATCTAAAATAGAGGACTATTCTGCTAGCTTCGTGGCAAACTCTTCAGTAATCATTCTGCAATTATTACAGTTTTGTTCTAAACTGTCCGTCCATGCCGCTTTATTGGTAAACGAACTCTGGATCACGTTCAGTGTGATTATGCCTAATTGGGGGGGAAAAAAAACCGTGCAAACCAATGCATGAAATCTTAATTAAATAACGCTAAGGTGACGGCCGCGGGATTTACGAATATTTTTGTCTTCGTCGCCAAGATAAAGGTCGGAACCCTCGTGTCCAGCTAAACCCCGGTTTCGCCACAATTCCCCACGGAAGCGGACCGCAACGTCTCTCACGAACCCACGAGGGTTTCTCAGCGTTGCTCTTTTAAAAGCAGCCAGACAGCGCTGGAACCTTTCCCTTGCAACCTTCCTCATTGGCCGAAGGTCGGGGATTAGGCGCGCGCAAAAGGGAGGCGCGCGCCGGAGGCTGGCTGGGGTTGGCGGAGAGACGATTCAAGCGCGGCGGGTACGGCCGGGGGTTCTGATTGGTCAGAACGCAGAGGGGCGATATAAAAAGCGCGCGTCCCGAACAGGCTTGCATTCGGCGGCGGTGGAATGCAGGCGGGTTGATTCCGCGTCGCGATGTCGCCGTGATTTGCGCCGGCTAATTTTAAAAACAAGAAACACCTCCGAGTTTCCTGCATGTGCACGAGCACGACGTATTTTCAGGGAAGGCTTTCCTCCGCCTCTCCGTTGAAGTGGGTGTCCGCTGCCGGCGATTCCCCGTGAAGTTGCCTGCCACTCGCCGGCAGAAAGGGCGGCATGGAGTGCAAGCTGGAAGCTCACCGTATCGTCAGCATCTCGCTAGGCAAGATGTACAGCGCGCGAGGTCAACGCGGCGGCGTGAAATTGCACAAAAACCTTCTCGTGTCGCTTGTCCTGCGCAGCGCCCGGCAGGTCTACCTGAGCGAACTCGATTGCGCCCCTTCGCCTCCTCTAGCTGCTGCTCCCTCGCCGGCAGCCGCTGCGCTGAATCCCCTCCGAGATGGTGGGGAGGAAGGAGGGCGCCCGCCGCTGCCCTTCTTCTCTTCTCCTCCTCGCGCCTTTCTGCCGCCGACCCGGGCGATGTTGTCGTCTGATCCCCGGACTTCTCCGTGGTGCCGGAAGCTCCCGCCGTCGTCGTCGGACTGGGAAGTTCAGCGGTTGCCACGCTGCTGCGGCTGCTGCTGCGGCTCCTCTTTCGGGAGCGAAGCTGGCAAACGGCCGGCCGAGGCGGCTCCTGCCCTCGACTGCTCCAGAAAGCGGAACGCTGCTCTGCATCCCGATGGCGGGACCGAGGAAACGTCTCCCGGCAGCTCTCCGCTGAAAAAGGTCCGCCGGGAGGAAGAGGAGGAGGAGGAGAAAGAGGAGGACATGGAGACGGGCAATGTGGCCAATCTCATCAGCATCTTCGGCTCCAGTTTCTCGGGACTACTAAGCAAAAAGTCCTGCGGGGGCGAGAGGGAGGGCAGCAATCAGCGGGGAAGGCGGCAAGAGAAAGAGGAGGAGGCAAGAGGGACTGAAGCTGAGCCCGGGCAAATCTGTTGCGATGAATCGGTGCTACGAAACCTCAACCCTTGGAGTACAGCGATTGTGGCTTTCTGAACTTTTCCTTCCTCCCCAACTGATCCCGATGAAACACTATGGGACAGCTTTGATTCAGATGCTGGAGGGAGTAGGCGTCTGGGGTGGGTGGGGGGCGTCTGATAGGAATGGGGACACATGGCTCCAGGCACTGCCCTCCTTAAGCTGTGTGTGGTGATGGGACTCAATCAGAGCAACCCCAGCTGTCCTTCGCACTTCTTTTCTGGATGCCCTTGGTGGCTAGTGTCTCATTCTGCATGAAAGTATTCCAGCTTCTTTCCACCTGCTCAGAAATCCCCCCCCCTTTCTCTCCACCTCCAACCTTTTGGGAAGGTTAGAGTAGACCTCTTGTTATCCTACCATGCCAAGCATGTTCTGTGAGTTGCAAAAGGCTTCAAACACCATTTGGGACCCAAAGGGAGAGCTTTCTCACCCTGCTAGAAGGCTGTGTTGATGAGGGGTGCTGCTCAGGTGTGTTAACAAATCTATGGTTTGGAGTTCTCTGGGACTTTAATTGCTCCTGGTCTTTGTTATATAAAGGCCCTTGAAGGGAAAGTGGGTCTTAATGGATGTTTTGTACAGTAAGCTCTTTCTCTGGTTGTGTTTTGTATGAAAATGTAACTGCGTGTGTGACACGTATTAAAATATTTTGACATTGTTAACATTACACATGTGTTTCTGTAATTTCTGGGATGGGGAGTTGGGCAAGGATTGGGAGCAGATGCGTAGAACAGATTTCTGCGTGCTGATTGGATTGATGATACCCACAAGCTAGGAAAGCTTGGATACCCACAAGCTAGGAAAGGGCAATTTAGATGAAACTCTTTTTTAAAGGATAATTTAGGATGGGAGTTGGAAAACGATAATCCTTGACTTACCCATTTTGCAAATCTGACTAAGGGAAAACTTAGCATGTGAATTATATTTCAGGAGCCATAATTGAAACTGACTGAATTGCCTACATCAGAGTGTAATGGGATAAATTTCTTTGCTGGTAAGCCTTCAATACATGCAAGTAATCACCTCATGTGATGGAATTATATCTGACTTTGATTAGAAGCTATTTTGGATACCTCTGTCCAGGAAGAGTCTGGTACTCCAAAGTAATGTTTTGCAATCCTGGCAGCCTGAAAATATGTGGACTTCAACTCCCAGAATTCCCCATCCATTGCTCAAAAGTCCCTTATGGGATTACTGTTTTAATCAATGCCAGCTTCTCACTTATATCAAGGGAATGGCTACCCTTTCTTGATCTGTGGCATAACATATGGATGAAGGCCAGGTTGGTACCATGGACAGCTTTACTCAAAGGAAAGCATAATATTCTCCCATTTAGGATACCTTAGGAAACATGTCTGAGAGTTGCAAACTTAGAACAGCTCTTTTGACCAGCACAGGGCAGGCTGTCAGCAGCATCCAAAATGAAGAAGCTTTGTCTTTTCTGTAAATTGAACGGGTGAATACTGTTCATACTAATCTTCATCTCTGCTTGAGGGATTTGAAGCTTGTAAAACTACCTCCTAAGCTTCCTCAGTGACATAAATTCCAAAGGAAATCCATTCTCACATCTTAGAAAAGTTTTACACTTCCCTGAACCATGTATCTTGAAATGAGTGCTTGTTTTGAGTAGGCTTGCTTTATAGAAAAAAATAGGCAAACTGGACCTATCTCAGGAACATTTCATTTTTATTTATTTAATATTTATTACAAAGAATAAAAGAAGAACTCTTAGAAAATTAGGCATGCTTTCTAGCATTTTTCTTTTGAGCAGAAATATATCTGAGGGAAATATCCTTTCATGTGAACCTCCACCTGAAATGGTGGCCTAGACTAACACAGTGTCTCATTGCCATGGCAACTTTGAAGTTATGTCAGATTTAGGTTATTCTTGGCTGTTTCCCTGACCCCTTCATATCTAAGCTCAGAAAAAAAGAATTAAACTGCCTAAATAGTCTGTAAATGCACTTACATTTTACTATAGTTGGGCACAGAGACTAGAGAAATGAGTCAATGTGGACAGTGACCACTTATTGACTTTTTGCTGAGACTGACTGAAAAGTTGGTGATTTATGGATGTGTACAGAAATAAGGGATGGAATTAAGGCAAGAAGAATTATTTGTCTTATGGGGGAGTAAAGAGTTTTTAAATTCATTTATACTTGTGATGAAGATCAGAAGCCACTTCTTTATATACTTTTTCTTTGCACTCATTATTCTCTATCTGAATTTAGTTTGTATTTGTTTTTTCTATTGTAAAAACTTTCAGTAAAAATTATGAGGAAAAAATGCAGACAGAAGAGACTAATAGGGTTTTAAATTAGCCATGGCCCAAGACTAGTTGATTTCAATATAATCCATGCCATTGAAACTAACTCAGATCTGAGAGAGTAATAATTTTAACTGACAGTCAAAGTGTAAGTTAGCCCCGTATAATTTTGCTTTCCCCTCTTCATAGCTCCTAACCTGAAACTAGACACATTAATTATAAAATAACATTTTAGCTTTACTATTTTCCTTCCCAAGCTTCTGTCCCTTTTCTGCATCTTTATATGCCAGACCATCATTAAAGATGCAATTAGATTGAAAAATGAGTGGCAACCATAAGAACAGAAGAAAGTTCAAGCCTTAGAGTATTGAGTATGTGTAGCTAGCTGTTATATGTCATGTTGGTAAAATAATTTCTATCTATAGAACACAAAGTTATAAGTAAACTGCTATGTATCTTTAATTGCTGCCTTTGTTTTTAGGTAGAAAAAGAAGGTGGTATTGTATATTTTTCATTTTAGCAATCTATTGATGGAATATCTTAATGGAAAGGAGTAATTTAATAGCAAAATATTTTCTATTACAAATTGAACTAGCGATTTGCTTACATTCTTCCCTAACAGCAGGAAAGAACGAAAAGTTGAATGGTTGCTGTTTTGGTTAAAGACAGAATATCATGGAAACCACATGGGATCCCAGATCATGTCCAGAAATCATCTTATTCCACCATGCTAATGGACAGATTGGCTGGGAATTGAGTTGAGTTTGTAATCCAAAACATCTGGGCAGCACCTGTATTATGGGGAAAGCTGTACTAAGAGTTTGATATTGTGGAGGTTTACTTTCAAAAAACATTATTAGGTAAATGCAAGATGTTTTAATGTGCCCATTTGCCATTTGAAATAGTGAAGGTTGAATGAAAGGACACTTGTAGGTAATTTATGTCTCGGGACATCTTTAATCCCATTCTATTTTTGGAGGAGAAAAGAAAATGGTTTGCACTACAATGGTTTGCTTTTAATGTTCTGCTTTTGTGTTATTGTCTTGGTTAATAGTGGTGCAAGAGAGGTGAGCTGGATTTCTCAGGAATGCCTTATTGACTAGTTAAAAATGTTGAGATCTGGAACTTCATGCAGGGTCCTATGTGTAGTAGAATATTAGTTAATCACCTCAATGAAAAGTGGGCTAAGATGCTATAATAAGAATTCTCAGCCAGTTTTTTTTTTCAACTGTGAAAATGGAAAAAAAATGGCTAACAATAACTATGGGAAAGGTGGAGTCTCTTCTATGGAAATGACCAAGGATACTGAGGAAATAAAAGGGTCCACCCAATTACTAAGAGTAAATGTCATTCCACCAAAATATGTTTAGCTACTCTTGCTATAATTGACTTTCTGATTTGTATGTGTGTGTGCTGAAATCTGGAGATGTAAATTGTTAAAGCTGATTGTTAAAGCTAAACGGCACTAATAATGCTAATATTAGACTTTTCCCCCCAAACTGCTTTCAGTTTTATCTTCATCTGCCTATGATAAATGGCTACCTTAGCTATCACTCCCAGGTTCATGATTCTGCTGATTGTGCATGATCTATAATACAATATGCTTGGAAAACACCTGGATGAAGATTATCTTTGATTTGAACATTTTCCTTTAACCATGGAATAAAACATTTCTTTTAGAAAGGCAGAGAAGGATTTCCTAACCTGCTATCTTCCAGTTACGTTGGACACCACCACCAAAATATCCCTGGTTATTATGGGTGGGAATGCTGTGACCCATAATTTTCATCTAAACCAGGGGTGTCCAATCTTGGTAACTTTAAGACTTGCCAACTTCTACTTCCAGAATTCCCCAGCCAGTACAGCTGGCTGGGGAATTCTGGGAGTTAAAGTCCACAGGTCTTAAAGTTGCCAAGGTAGGGCATCCCTGATTTAAAGGTTACTGATTTGGATTAAGATCAATATTGGGTTGTAATGAATAAAGTATAAGGGGAGCAGCAAAGGAATCTTTAATTACAATATGACCTAGAAACTACTTCCACATGAGAAGTAAATCAACAGAATTGCAACTGAACAAAGAAAGTCTCTTAGAGTGAGTAAAATTAAAATGACAATAATAAATTATGACTTCCTTCCAGGTTAATTACAGCAACCCTACTTTTTTGAGAAATAAGAGTGCTGTTGGCTAAGAAAAATGTCCTCAGATTAAAAGGCCCCTGCCTATATTTCTTTAAGAAAGTTTGTGACTGAAGGCTAAGATAGCTTGGACTGTGATTTTTTTCCATTTCAGTTTCTCTACTATGACGGTTTTATGTCTGGAAGTACTCTAAGCATCTTTGATGTCAAGAAAATTGACAAATGTTTCTACTTGAAGAGTTTCAAATCTTTGAACTAGACCTTACTTATTCACTACAAAAAGACCTGAATACCTAATGTAGAGATAGATTAAAAATACTTTTGATGAACAAAATAAGTGTATTATGTACAGGCCTATGATCAGGTGACTGCTAAACAGGGGCAGATCCTGGTTAGTGCTTGGGAATCCAGCAAGACATACCTGTTTACAAACTCAAATGAGTATCTGCAAATATCCCTAAAGATGACAGAAGCAAATTGTTTCCATGCTGTTTGTTTGTTTACTTATATCCCATCTTATATTTTTAAAATCAGCCCAAGGTAGCAAACATCCAACGTATCTTCCTCCTCCTATTTTGTCCATGACAACAACTTTGTGAAGTGGGTTGGGCTGAGAATGAATGACTGGCCCAAAGTCACACTTTTATGGCTAAGGCGATGTGTGAACTTTTGCAGTATGATCTCCAGCTTTCTAGCCTGATGCCCTAACCAAGACCAAACTGGCTCTGTTACCAAGAAAAATCCATGGATGTGCCCATATAGTCATCAAGGGCTCTGGTAACTTTGAGCAGTCTTCCTTTTACGTGTGAAGCAAGGGAAGACTCTCCATGTTATACTGTTATTGTGGGAGACACTGCAATGATTTCTGATTTTTCAAGTGGGGAAACTGGCATGGAGGGGAACCGTAGATTTTTCACAAGAGGTCCAATGGTTTTTGGTTTGCTTTTGCCATGGCCTTCAACCTCCCTCCCTCATGAATCAACAGCCTTACCTTAAGAAAAATGTTTCCTCATATCAAATTTACACAGGCAGAACTTCCATGTTCAGAAGCAGTATATCTCTAGATAGCTGTTACGAATAAACATTCCCCTTCCACAAATTTCCCCAGAGCTCAAAGCTAGAAAATCAGCAAGGAATTAATGTGGCTAAGCTGTGTTTAGGGACAATTATTGGGAAAGACATGACCTTGGATGACCAGCTTGGGAAAATATAAACATCTATATAAATCTCTATGCTTATATCAGCAGCCTGGAATTTTGAGTCTCTTGAAGAGGAAAAAAAAAGACTTCAGGGGCCTGCATTCCTTATGCAATCTCTGCAGTTTACTGAAAAAGAGCAGGCTGTCCACTTTAAAGGTATCAGAATGACAGTAAAGCTGTGGATGGGTTAAGAAGGTGGCCATATCTGGGCCATGGTTAAGTTGCTGCCACTTTCAGAATGACTGCTGAGATGGGGAGTCAGTGGCTGTCTGGACAGGATTCAGTTTGGTTCTTTGGCCATTTTAAATGAAGAGATTAAAACTGACAATAAAAGTTTGGGGTATAGCTCTATTTTGCAGTACAGTTGATTCTCGGGTTTCAGCTAGCTTGGCACAAGAGCTTTGTAGTGGTATGCAGCAATGAGACGGAAAGAAATACCCTTCTTCAGAAATGTAAAGTGTGCTACCTGAACCTGCATTAGGGTTCATGTATGCTGTACTTGACATGTTATAAATGGGAGTTTCCCAGCCTGATGTCATCCAGGCACAGTGCTGGTTAAGGATAACAGATGTTCCTAGAATCATAAAATGTAAATGGTGGAAGGACCTTGGAGGAATACAAAACCCCACCAGATTGCCACCCAGCCTTTGTTTAAACCCTTCCAAAGAATGAAAGTCCAAGGCAGTCTGTTTTGTGTGCTAATACATCAAAGTGGAATGCTAGCATATTGTCACTTGGCTCTTTAACATCCCTTTTGTTCCCCAAAGCAAAACATTTTCTGGGTAGAGAAAAAGGGAAGGTAGGTTTTTAATCCCCCATGTGAAATCCATTAGAAGTATTTTCCATATCCATCACACTGTAATACATGAAGGTGTCATCAAATCCATTCCATCTTCTGAAATTGTTCAGTTAATGCTTGTGTTTGCAGTATTCCCAATATGTCAGGAACATGCTGTTCCTTCTTTCCACGTAAATGCAAAGAATTTAAGTTTTAAATGAATTTGTGCCTTTGGTAGAATAACAGCAAACTGAAACGTAATTCACAGAAAATAGAAATGTCTCTGATCAATATAGTTCTGTCTGGATTTGGTTTCAGCCCCATTGATTAGACTTGACCTGAATGCTTATCTTTATTCAACTTTATTCATACTATATTCTCCTTTTAGAAAAGACTTTTACTTCTGTGTAATTATTAAGCAAAGTTCAAGGAACTTCCCAGGACCTGGAACTCCCTACCAAGGGAAGTTTGTAACTGATGAATTCTACTAGCAGTAAGGGTCCTTGATCTCATTAAGTAATTTATGTTAGCTGTGGTAAATGTGCTCCAAATGTATTTATTCTATAGTTTTAATATTGTCTTCTTAATTTTTCTTTTATTTTGTATGTTACTATTATTAATCACCTTGAGGGCAATTTTATACAAGAAAAATTAGGATTAGGGAATTTTATCTAACCAATTAGCTAAAAGCACACTGGGATTTCCAGAAGTACTAGACGTCTACATAATACATCCACAGAGATACCCATCACTGTGTTGACTCATTAACTTAATACTGTTTGCCTCCCTGCCCGAGGAATGCTAATTTGTGGCAATTATTTTGCATTATTATCAATGGGACATACATTTGAGTTCCCTGTGAGATCAGATAAATTCAGAGTACTTTAGGATTTGACATCATCCCAGGGGAAGGGCCTTCTCTGTTGGAGCACCTACCCTCTGGAACGAACTTCCCCCTGGTTTGCGTCAATTACCTGACCTTCGGACCTTTCGCCGTGAATTGAAAACGCACTTGTTTATCCAAGTGGGACTGGCTTAATTTTTAAACTTTTTGAATTTTAATAATTTTAATTGGGGTATTTTTATGAATTTTATGGGTCAAATTTGACGGTTTTAAATTTTCGGCCATTTATTGAATATGTTATTTTAACTTTTGTCTTAATTTGTATATTGTACTATTTTATTCTGGCTGTACACCGCCCTGAGTCCTTCGGGAGAAGGGCGGTATAAAAATCTAAATAATAAATAAATAAATAAATAAGAAGAGGTGGTATTTATGATAGAATTAATCTGCCATTTTTAAGGGACATGTACTTTGAGTAGCACTCTTTAGTGTAGTCATGGAAGATTTTTCCTGACCACTGTGCTTTCAGAATATTAGGGAGTAGCTTCCAAGTTCTGTTAACTGAATTTCTCCCTTTTCTACAACAATTCAGAGTGTGGGAGCCTTTTCTTCTTTTGAACTTGGATGCTGGATTAAGCTCCTGTCAGACAAACAGGGCCAGGGTGTGAACCAATCTAGGAAAAAGTAATGGGGTCCCTGATTGAGCATAGTAAGAAAATGTCGCCTTGCTTCTGATTGGTAATCTCAGTCCTATTCTCACAGTTTAGAAGAATCGAGCCGCTGCTGCAAAGCAACGTAATGAAAAACAGAAATCTGAGCAGGTCAAAATGTTTCCATCTTCCCCTCTGTCTAACCAGCTGCTGTTCATTTGCAAAAAGGCAATCTACTAAATACGGCAAGTAAGGAGGAAATCCTCCACGGATTTCTCTGGGAGGGAGGGATACTTGTTAAACTCAGCAGGACTTATTCTGAATTGAAATCCAGGATTGAACTGTAAAGAGGCTCAGATGGGAGCAGAGTGAGATGAGATCACATGCTTAAGAACCATGAATCAGGGAGGGAGGGAGTCAGGTAGAATAGAGTAGAGCAGAGAGAATGGAAGGAAGTGCTTATTTTTCCAGGACATTGTTTGAGAACAGAATGAGATTGACTCTGGTTTTGCTAAATAAGCAATCCGCATTTTGCCATAGTTCCTGTGTCAGTTCCAATTCTATATGAACCAGACAGAGTAAACGTCTCAAAAATTGCTCAACAATGTTGGGGGTGTTGTTGGTTTTTTGTTGTTGTTGTTGTTTTGTACATGGACCATTGCACATTTGGAATCCCAAAGCAAGATCCCTCCTTTCTTTGGCGAGCTTGTGCCAGATTTTAGCCTGGAAACAGCTGGAATCAGAAATGGAAAAGGGAGGAGCTCTAAAAGGGAGCCAAGTTTCCCTTTGATGAAAATGCATGGGAGGCATCTGTCAGCTTTAACAAAGTCATTGGCCCTGGACCTCTGGGACTCTCCTTGCAGATGCCTGCAATGATTGTGACTTGCTCAACCCAAAAGTTGACTTATGGGGATCTTTTTCCCAAATAGACTGTCATTTAATCCAGGAGTGTATTGCATCAAACAAAGCAGCTGATAATGAAATAAATAGTGGTAGACTATTTTCATGACCTAAATCCTGTTCCACATAAGAAAAGTACCTGCAAAGACTAGTTCAGAGGAGGAACTTTGATAGGGAATTATGCTAAACTTTGGCTTTTTAAACAAGTTTATTGAATTAGCCAAGGTTGACTCACACAAAATACTAAACTGAGAGGTGGGCAAACATTTGTGATCGGGGATTACATTTTCTTGGCTGGCTTCTAAGAAGCAGAGGGGTACGGACAGCCAATGACATATCATTGGAGCTGACTTTTTTCTCCAGATAAAGTAGGTGATATATTTATTGAAAGCCTTAAATTGGAGCAGGAAAATTGTGCCACCCAAATTGCCATTTTTTTTCCCCACCCCACTTCACGGGCATAATCCTGCAGTACGTACCGTAGTTCCACTTCAGAAACAAATAATGCATACAAGCAAAAATCTCCTTAGTTGACAAAGAACAGATAGGAACAGCCACATAGCAGGGCCAATTGAACATTATTGAATTCCTATTAAAATAGTTGAAATACACACACACACACACACACACACACACACACACACACACACACACACGCTAACTTCAACACTCCAGAAACTTATGTTGTTTTCTGTTGCACAACAAAACGTGCTCTTGAGATACAATAAATAGTGAGAAATTGTATTTTTGCAGTATTCCAGATTGCACTGCTTATATTTCTGGGAGAGAAACACTTTAGCTCCTTTCCCCAGTTTTAATCTTTGTCAAGCAAACAGTTCTAAGACTCAGCAGCATCCATCTACATAGTGACCTGTTTGTTATTGCCAGCAGTGAGAATTTTAACCCTCAAGTAATGCCACCCAGGGGTATTCCTGGCAGGTTTCTTTCCAGCTTTCAAAGTGACCTCAGATGCCAAGCAAACAATAGCTCTGTAGTCCCCACCTTCCCCACTTTTTTTGTTCAAAAGCAAAGATACTGCATTTTGGCACACACTAGCACTGTGTATTCCCTGCCTTCACATGTGTGCTGGGGCCGAGTGAGGTTTTGGTTCTCTTGCCAACAGTTATTAATGCAGCCATAAAAAAAACAAAAAAACCCCCAGCCAGCCATCTGCTCTTTGCAGCAATCGTTCTAGCTTGGGGAAACACGTGAAGCTTCCTGGGGATTTTCCCCCCCTTCTTCTTCATCCACACTGCACACATGCGCTTTCTGCCAACATTGTCTGACCTCAGCTGTCATCTTTGTTTTTGGAGGGGATTAATCTTGAGCCTAAGGATAGGTTCGGACATGTCGAATGCAAAGGAAAGACTGCTAGGATTGGAAGAACAATGAAGCTTTTATTGCAACTGCAATAAAACTGCTGTCAGCAAAAGGATATGGGTGATGAGACGTCGTCGTGTGGGCTAGAAAGTCCTTGCCGCAAATGTGTAACCTCCGCTCTCAGATCAGACAGTTGCAAGTATAGCAAGGCTCTTAAGCAGATCTTTATAGTTAAATCTACTCTTCAACAGTTAAGTGTGGTACTGTGCATATGAAGGTAAAAAATTAAAAAAGGAGGCTATCTGAGGACAGGAAAAGGCTGTAGTTTTGTCCCTCACCAAGCTTATCTCCCTTTGAAGATGGGGGGGGGTCACCTTCAAATCAGTCTCGTCTCCAGGTAACCACTTGGACAAGTCCTTGCAATTTTCTTAGCAAGATTTCAGAAGTGGTTTGCCATTTCCTCCAGGGGTGGGTTCTACTTACTTTACGACCGGTTCGCAATGGGACCGCACATGTATAGATCATCCATGATGACATTATGGCAGGTGGGCGGAGCCTCCCACCGGTTTTACTACCAGTTCTATAGAACTGGACCGAACCGGGAGCAACCCACCACTGATTTCCTCCTTCCTAGAGCTGAGAGACAGAAAGCGAGTAGCCCAAAGTCACACAACTGGTTTTGTGCCTAAGGCAAGACTAGAACTCAGGGTCTCCCAGTTTCTAGCCTGGTGTTTTAACCTCTACACCAGCTGGCTCTCTTGTTTGTCTGTAGGTAGCTTCATTCCCAAGCACTTTTCTCCTAGCCAAGCGGCAACAGTACCAGAATTATTCTGAGAGTCAAATATCCAAATAGGGAACTTGGGGGAGGGAAGCTACAATTCAGGGAAGGATTTAGCATGAATTTGTCGTGGTTCCATTGGTTTGTTAAAAACGGCTATCCCAGCATCCTTTGAAACCATTGGTGCCCGATCCAGGTTTAAGAATATGACCTATTGTTAGCTAGAGCTGTCTTGTTTCATAGGCCAGGTGCTTTAACATCTTTTTCAGCTCAGTGTCTTTAGATATTAGACTTCCAGAATGCCTAGCCATCATGGCTGGGAATTCTGGGAGCTGATTTCCCAACATATCTGAAGATGCAGGCATTATTCTTTTGGTCCTCAATTTCCCCTTTTCCACTTGCAATATGTGGATAATAATCTTTGCCTGCCACAGGTTTTTTGTTTTTTGTTTTAAAAAGGATTATAGTGTAAGTGTTAATAGGTGGAAATGCATTACATAAGTTGATAATTTGAAAAATGTGTGAATTCTTTGCAAAACCCTGCAGATGAGAGGGTCCTGTTCAGATGCTTTGCATGTTTGGAAAAGGGGACAGTGAAGTTTATGCTACTGCCTGCACCTGTAATCTCTTGTTTATCAGCCCACATATCCCTTAGTGACATCTACAAGGCCAGGGTAGGACAAGCAGCCAAAGTAACATCTGCATTATATTCTCTCCAATTAATTCTTAGACCTCTGAACATTCAGGGATGTCTGTGCTCATATTTAGAAATAAAAGAATGCATAAGCTTTCTGGAGCTAAGCTTAATTCAAAATTCAATCTTCTTGTCTGGTATGCATCAGTCGCTGCCAGAACTGGGTGCTTGTCTGGAAATGAGATTCCCAAACCAGATATTTTTTGGATAGCAGGAGGACCCCTCTGTGGGTAAAAGAAAAGGTAAGGATGTGCAAGAACAGCCTTGATGGGCACTTCTTTTCTGCTTATTGATCCTTTTCAGACAGTTTGAAACAGACCTGTCTCTCTTGCAGGCTTCAAAACACAGGTAATGCAGTGGGCCAATCAGTATTCGTTCTCCAGTTGGCCAATAGAAGCTTGCAAAAAAGGGCATTTAGTCAGTGCCCTGACCTGTATATTTGCAACAGCAGTAGCAACAGTCCCTTATTCCATCCAAAAAAGAAATGAAATAAATTGGTACTTTGCTTCAGTCCAGGTTTTCAGTACCTTTCTGGTGTATTCCTTTAACAACAACAACACCCCCTCCCTCTGAAAATTTGGAGCAGGATGAAGCTGCCTGGCTCCCAAGTCCTGAAGTTAGTATGATAATGTGTCCACAGTTCTGCACCAGGCATTGTCCCTAGTGCCTTTAACCATAACTGCAGATTGGCAGAGTAACTGAAATGGGGAAGAATGGGCAAGTTCTAAACAAAATGCATATTTTTGGGGGATGGCACGGAAATCAGAACTTATTGTAAAAGCACTCTTAGACTCTGTGGAGGTAACCCCAATCCTGTCACTCCATACAAAAGGAAGGGAAATAAATACACACACAATGAAATAATACAAAATACACATGCAGCGGGGAGCTTTGCACCTGCACCACAGAAGGGAAGAAGCAAATACACACACACACACACACACACACACACACACACACACCGAGAAGGGGGAGGGGGGAATTCTTTTCAATATAAAAACAGAAAGTAAAGGCTCAGGAAAAAGGGGCTGCCCAGAAATTCTGCACTGCTTCACCTTTTCAAAAATAACATTGTATTATTACCTTGCAGCTGGAAGCCACTGGCATGGGGTCCCAGCTGTATGGAGCTGCTTTTGAGTCTTCACATGGAAGGACTTTAGGACTGCTGAGATTGGCCAGAACTGGCATAGAAACAAGGAGCTTGATTTGGTGCACGAACTACGCTGGCAGATGCTTTCTACTTGCTTCTCCAGCTTCTTACTAAGATTGCTAGCTCCCATGGCTCCTTGGAAAGCATATTTTCTGCATATGCTTCTCATGATCCCAGGCAGAAAAAAAACACTCTCTTGGTTTCCAGCAATTAATGATTTGAGACCTTCGGATTTCAAAGGAACCATGTCTCTAAAGGACTTAGACCATAATTGCCCTGGAGTTATTTAACGCTCCCTATGAGCCCAGGATGTTAGGGCAGGAACACCAACCAAGTTTTATAATCCTAAGGGCTCAGGAATTGTCCTATTTCAGCTATCTTTGTTCAAATGGAGGCAAATTCATCCTTGAAGAGGTGGTATTCTGTTTCCTGCTCAAGAAACCATCATAGGTGGGATTTGCTGAAACCATGCTTTTGGATTATTCCCAAGGAGATAGTTGGGCTGCAGTTTCCAAGGGTCCTGGATGAATTGGGTTATTTGAACCCATTTCAGTCAGGATTCAGCGCTGAACATAGCTCAGCAATAGCATTGATGGTAATGCATCTGTACTGATTCTTCTTGATCTCATGGAGATTTTTGAGAACATCAATCATGATATCCTTCTGGACAGGCTCAGGGACTTAGGGTTAGCTCAATAGCTCTGCAGACAGAGTTGCAGTAGTTTTCCTCCTTCCTCTAGGGCAGGGGTCAGCAACCTGTGGCTCTGGAGCCGCATGTGGCCCTTTCATCCCTTTGCTGCGGCTCCCTGTCGCTGCCACAATTTTGAGAGGAGCTTCCAGTTATGGGGAGGAAAAGCACAGTGCACCAAGAAGAGAACTCTATGGCAAGGGGCAGGTTTTCCAGTCAGCTCCATAACTGATAGGGCTTTCAGTTAGGACAGGTAGAAGAAAAAGGATGCCACGCTAGGAGGAGATCTAAGTCAGCGGTTCTCAACCTGTGGGTCGGGACCCCATTGGGGGTCGAATGACGATTTGCCAGGGGTCGCCTAAGACCATCAGAAATATGGGAAGTATACTTGCGAGTCAAAGAATCGCGCTCCAATGGTTGACTCCACAAGCCAGCTGCAGGCTCTTCAAATCGCTAGCTCTGATGTCTCCCTCTCAAGCCAACTGCAATCACTCCCAATCGCTAGCCTAATCTGGCTTCAGGCGCAATAAACTTAATAGGGGAGGATTCTCTGCTTTAATGCTTCCGTCCTCAAGGCAATCGCAAGCAGTTCAGATCGCTAGCCAATATGGCTTCAGGCGCGATAAATTCAAAACGAAAATAATTTTACAGTTGGGGTCGCCACATCGTGGGGAATTGTATTAAAGGGCTCGCAGCACTATAAAGGTTGAGAACCACTGCTCTATGGTGAGGGAAACTGGACTTCCGGTTGGCTTCAGCATTGAATGGGGGGCTTCCTGTTAGGACCTTGTGGCTCTTTGAGTGATTAAGGTTGCCAACCCCTGCTCTAGGGGCAGTTCTAATTGAGATGGTAGGAAGAAAGAGCTTTTGGTAAGGATACCATGGAGCTGGTATCTGTATGCTTTTAAAATCCAGTTATATATCTCAGCCCAGAGCAAGCAATGCTGCTAGATTCTCCCTCAAGTTTTTGGAGGCTATGAATGTCTGGATGGGGAGGAACAGGCTTAGTCTCAATCACATCAAGACAAAGCTGGGGGTTCTGGTGCCAACAATCTCTGAACCCTTTCATCAGTAATTCTGGATGGAATGGCACTACTCCAGATGTAAATGGTGAACAATTCAGATGTGGCTCTTGCTGGAAGAGCAAGTAGCAGCTGTGACTAGATGACCTTTGCACAATCCAAAGCCAATACAATCCTAAATTGCATTAACAGAGGGCTACAATCAAGATCAAATGAGGTGCTAATACCACTCTATAAAGCCCTAGTAAGACCACACGTAGAATACTGCACCCAGTTTTGGTCACCACACTATAAAAAAGATGTTGAGACTCTAGAAAAAGTGCAGAGCAGAGCAACCAGAATGATTAGGGGACTGGAGACTAAAACATATGAAGAACGGTTACAGGAACTGGCATGGCTAGTCTAGTGAAGAGAAGGATCCAGGGAGACAGGATAGCAGTGTTCCAGTATTTGAGGGGCTGCCACAGAGACGAAGGGGTCAAGCTATTCTCCAAAGCACCTGAAGGCCAGACAAGGAATAATGGATGGAAACTGACCAAGGTGGGATTCAATCTAGAAATAAGGAGGAACTTTCTGACAGTGAAAATAATTAACCAATGGAACAGCTTGCCTTCGGAAGTTGTGGGAGCTTCATCACTTGAGACTTTCAAGAAAAGATTGGATTGCCATTTGTCAGAAATGGTGTAGTTGGCTTTGTCCCTGCTGGCCTTTAACAAGGCTCTGGAAATCTGATTCTTCCCCCAGGCTCTGGGCCAGGAAATTGGTTGAGTTGTTTGTAGAATACCGAGTTGTGCATTTGGTTGCTGGTGCAGTGTCTTTTGCATTATTAGGTTTTATTATTGTTATACTTCTGTTGGATGCTCTTGTTAGTGGTCCAGAGTTGCTAGGTGAGTGGGTGACCATACACACTGATGAGAGGGAGAGAGAGAGAAATGACACTTGAAATTGCTATAAGTCCCTAATGGAAAAGTGGCCTATGATTCCACTTAAAGAAATACTTTTGTTGCCACCTCCTTATGCCTCTCTCTCTATTCCTTTGCCTTGCTAATTGTTTTTTCCCTAGTTTTCCAGCTGATTGGAAGAGTCTGTGTCTTCTGCACTGGAATATGAAGCAAAGCTCCTTTGCCTGAAGGGTGCAGCTCAAATTCCATTTGAATTTCCAGCAGGCAAATTAATTTTCCAGTCTCTCATAGTCAGATGGATGTACAGTAGTGTGACTGGCATTCTTCCAAAAGCCTCCCAAGGCTGGGCTACAGCAGATGACTTTTCCTAGACGAGGTTTACTGGAAGAAGCCACATGTCTCTGGGACAGACTGATCTAATTTTATTCACCCTAAGCCAGGAGTAAGTCCCAATGACTTCAGTGGGATTTACTCTGAGTAAATGTGAGAGACTTGGATGGCGAGTTTCTTTCTGCCTGAAGCTTTTGGACTCCACAATGGGAATTCTTCATTTAAATTATATGACAACTCTGTAATGCTTAATCCTTTTCCACTGGCTTAGGGGCCTGAGTAGCTATAAATCAAGGATGAATGCTGTATGTTAATTTCACCCTACTTAAATTTTGAGGATGTGGCTAAGGCAGAACCACAGGCTAGAAACTGGGAGACTGTGAATTCTAGTTCTGCCTTAGGCATAAAGCTAGTTGGGCCAGTCACCCTTTCTCAGACCTGGGAAGCAAGCAATAACAAACCACTTCTGAAATCTTGCCAAGAAACTGCAGGCACTTGCTCAGGGAGTCGCTGAAGTCTACTGATTATAGACCTCCTACCTGTGCATTCAAGCAACTTCCAAAATAACTCTTAATAAATTGCTAATTTTTGCAAGTAATACACATGGTAGTTTTGCTACAGCTTGCTCTAACTTATGAAAGAAAGACGTAATTACTAACTCTTAGAAATCTTGTGATTACATGCAAACTGAATCCATGAGGATGATATATTGTATATTATTGTCATAAAGTCACCAATATAAGAACACAGTAATTTAGTCTGATTACAAAGCAGGTACCCCAGGTCAAAAAAATAAAGCTAATAACATGCTAATAAAGCTACTGATGGGGCAAATCCAGTGTGACCGATATGAATCTGAACACTCATTCAGTGCCGAGTATCTGTTGTGTGTGTGTGTGGGGGAAACAGTTTTTGACTGCAGTATGAGTAGTAATGCCACGGAAGGAAAATGTTATTCTGGACAAATTAACCTGGCTTGAAAAGCTCATATGCAGCCTAAGATAGCTTTGAGCACCCTTGGCCAAGCTTATCTTGGCCTTGGTTTTCATGCAGGCTGGAGAGGAAGGATGAGGTACAGCTGCTGGAAGAAATAATATTATTCTAACTGTCTCCCTCGCTGGCTCTGGCACCCTGCAGCCGTGAACTGGCCCAAGAGTAGAATTTCCTGTCCACAGCCCACGTGGCGCCTTGTCTTGCCCTTCCTGGCTTTTGGCTCCCATGCTAGGCCTCAGGGACTGCTTCACCATGGTCCTCTATTTTCCATTTCCAGTTTCCCTCGCTGGCTGCTGACAGCCTATTACCAGGGAAACCTGGGACCCAGACTTTTGAAGCAGATCAGAGCAGGTCGAGGCATGCAGGAAGAGGAGAGCAGGGCTGGCCCGCCAGGCTGGCCGGGTGTGGAAAAGGAGGAGCTGTTGTTTTGTCTGGGTACTGTTGCTGTGGGAAGGCAACATAGAGTTGGGAGAAGTGCCAGGCATGGCCTAGGACTAAGCATCTCTCCCAGGCAGGGAGGAACCCAGAACCTCTCCAAACGGGCAGCTGAAGCCACTAAAGAAAAGAGCCTCAAATGGAACAAAGAATAACCAGTCTTTGTTCATGTGGGCTGCATCTTTGCAACTCAGAGTTTAAATGGGTGGCTGCTTCCTACGAAGTGAACCCAGGATTATTACTAAGTGTTCTGAGAAAAATACCGTTTGAATGAGACCCCAGAAAGCCAAGCAAGGTAGCAAAAAATGTTTTGTAATACATGGATGGTGGAGTCCTGGGGTGATAAATGAATTCCACCAAAGCACGTAAACACTCTTCTATATTAAAAGCCAGCTTTACCGACTATCCTTCTTGTAGATAGATGACTAACACATCAGGGGAGATGTGTTGATGTCCCACGCTGCTGTTTTGTACTGAAGAATTAAAAAATGTGACTCTCAGTTTGTGGTGTGGGTATAGTTTTTTTTTTTTTGTTTACATTTATACCCCGCCCTTCTCCGAAGACTCAGGGCGGCTTACAATGTATAAGGCAATAGTCTCATTCTATTTGTATATATTTACAAAGTCAACTTATTGCCCCCCCAACAATCTGGGTCCTCATTTTACCTACCTTATAAAGGATGGAAGGCTGAGTCAACCTTGGGCCGGGCTCGAACCTGCAGTAATTGCAGGCTTTGTGTTCTTAATAACAGGCCTTACCAGGCAGAGCTAAACCGGTAACAGAGATTTTCAGTTAAACAATTCAAAGTTAGTTTATGCATTGCTTACTCTCTCCAGTTAACCCCCTTTGTTCTTCTGGATTCTTTTGGATATACATTTATACTAGGATCTCACTTTATTATGTAATTTACCCTCTACAATCAAAGCATTCTATTTTCTTCTCATTATTTTGCACATAAGGACCAGGCTTAAGGATCCTTGGACAAGAGAAGCAGAATTTTGAAGTGGGTATGAAACAAAGATTTCTTTTTTTCTTTATACTTCCCCAGAGTTCCCATCCTCAATTCTTTAATGTTCTTAGATCCCTTCATCCAGTCTGTCTGAATAAGGAAGAGTGAAGATGTAGGCAGACCAAATGATTGGTAGGCTTTGATCAGTGTTTTAGGTAAAGGTAAAGGTTTCCCTTGCACATATATGCTAGTCATTCCAGACTCTAGGGAGCACTGCTCATCTCCGTTTCAAAGCTGAAGAGCCAGCTCTGCCCAAAGACATCTCTGTGGTCATGTGGCCAGCAGGAGAATCAGCAGGAGAATCAGGAGCTGCTGATTCAGTTCTACAGAGGAATTACTGAGTCTGTCATTTGCACCTCTATAACTGTCTGGTTCGGTTCTGCAACCCAACAAGAAAAACACAGACTTCAGAGGATAATTAGAACTGCAGAAAAAATAATTGCTACCAACCTGCCTTCCATTGAGGACCTGTATACTGCACGAATCAAGAAGAGGGCCGTGAAAATATTTACAGACCCCTCGCATCCTGGACATAAACTGTTTCAACTACTACCCTCAAAACGACGTTATAGAGCACTGCACACCAGAACAACTAGACACAAGAACAGTTTTTTCCCGAAGGCCATCACTCTGCTAAACAAATAATTCCATCAACACTGTCAAACTATTTATTGAATCTGCACTACTATTAATCGTTTCATAATTCCCATCCCCAATCTCTTTCCACTTATGACTGTATGACTATAACTTGTTGCTGGCAATCCTTATGATTTATATTGATATATTGACCATCAATTGTGTTGTAAATGTTGTACCTTGATGAACGTATCTTTTCTTTTATGTACACTGAGAGCATATGCACCAAGACAAATTCCTTGTGTGTCCAATCACACTTGGCCAATAAAAATTCTATTCTATTCTATTCTATTCTATTCTATTCTATTCTATTCTATTCTATTCTATTCTATGATTCAACACCAAAGGTGCACGGAACACTGTTATCTTCCCATCAAGGGTGGTCCCTATTTTTCTACTTGCATTTTTTACGTGCTTTCGAACTGCCAGGTTGGCAGAAGCTGGGACAAATAACGGGAGCTCACCCTGTTATGTGGCACTAGGGATTTGAACTGCTGAACTGTCGACCTTTCAATCGACAAGCTCAGTGTCTTAGCTACTGAGCCACCACGTTCCTTTCAGTGTTTTTAGTGGCCCCCCAAAACATGTGACTTTGAATAGGTTTTAGAAGAGAAAGGCCTGGACTGACCATGTATTTAGGAAAAACCAAAAAAAGGGACAATCTACTGCTAATTTTAAGAATGGAGAATTTTTGAGGTTGAGAGCCAGACTTCAAGGGGATCTCACATGGCAGAACCAACCATTGGTGGATTTGCCCTCCTTAGTCTAGCATCAGGAGTTACAATGAATGTGACTATAGACTCATCCTCATGTCACTATCTATAACATGAAGATGCCCTGTGATGCCCTGTGATGCATTTTTAAAAGATATTTCAGGATGATCTTGCCTTGATCCCATTCTTAGGCCACAGCAAAGGTAGGGGACATAGGCTTCTATTGGCCACCTCAAGCTGCTGCGGGCAATATTATTCCCTGATAGCTGCTGGATGTTGCTGTTGTGGTCTGCCAGCAGCCTGTGGAGCTGGCAGCGGAGTTGGACAGTGAGGAGGCTGGGGAGGAACATGAGCCAGTCCTGTAGTCTGGGGAAGGCTCAGATGAGGGCTCTGCATCGGAGGCAGAGACGGGGCCAGGGCCATCTGGGAGTTATGCATGGACTCCGGAGCCTCCAGAGTCAGACATCGGAGAGGCAGAGGAATAGGAGGAGCCTGTTCCTAGTGCACGCATGCGCAGAGCTTCCAGAAGGCAAAAACAGTTAAAACAAAAGGGACGACTCGGGAGTAAGGCCTGGAGATGATTGGCCCCTCTCATAAGGCTTAAAAGAGAAGCAAAGGCACATGGGCCCTTTGCAGGAAAGCAACGTTGTTAATTCTGTTCCCAGTCGCTATCTCTGTTTGATTCTGGACTCCGTGTGGCTTTGCCAAGTAGATCTTTGGCAGTGTGTCAAGGGAGATAAAGGTTGGTGATTATCCTGAAGGATTTCTCCCAAAGGACTTTTTGCAACTAATTGGGACTCAGCTGTGAATGAAAGTAATTCACAGCTGTTGCAATAAAAGAGGTTTTTGGGACTACTTGTGTGTTTTAATGACTCAATAAGCCTAGGGTAAAAATAGTTGTCCTCCATGGCCATTTGGCTTGGTTTTCAGGGGAGACTAGTGCCTTGACTTCTGAAGAGGCAAATGGGTTTATAAAAACTTTATAAAATGGGTTTAGTGCTCTTCTGAAACAGCACAAGACCTTCATTTTAAACTCTGCTTTTTAAGAAATAGATTTAAATGGGGAAAAGTCAGTGGTGAAATCCAATTTTTTTTACTACCAGTTCTGTGGGTGTGGCTTGATGGGTGTGGTGTGGCTTGGTGGGCACGGCAGGGGGAGGATACTGCAAAATCTCCATTCCTTCCCCACTCTTGGGGGTAGATATTGCAAAATCTCCATTCCCACCCCACTCTGGGGCCAGCCAGAGGTGGTATTTG
Organism: Ahaetulla prasina; assembly: GCF_028640845.1. Lineage (NCBI taxonomy): Eukaryota > Metazoa > Chordata > Lepidosauria > Squamata > Colubridae > Ahaetulla > Ahaetulla prasina. The sequence continues at coordinate 125,397,698 of NC_080541.1, forward strand.
CCAGTTCTCCTAACTGCTCAAAATTTCTGCTACTGGTTCGTCAGAACCTGCTGAATTTCACCCCTGGGAAAAGTGATGTTCTTTCAGCTGTGGGCTGCTGCTTCGAGGCCAAATTATTGCATTACAGGTTTCTGCTAACAAAAGGTTTCACATGGCTATACTTTATCATGTTTGCTTTAAAGGTAGTTACAAGGCAGGAATGTGGCAGGGGGGGGGAATGGGACTTTTTTCCTTACTCTTATGCCATTTTGCACACTTCAGTTTACACGTATTGCTAGCTAAGAGATCAGAACTAAACTGTTTGATCCAGGGGTGGTATTCACTTACAGTACCTTTGCTACCGGTTCGCAAATGTGAGTGCACAGGCCACCTCCGTGCATGCACAGGACCTTCTGCACATGCGCAGAGCATCAAAAATGAGACGTGATTATGTCGAGCCAGTGGGCAGAGCCTCCCTGTTGTGTCTTTGCCCCCTCGAGCCGGGCCTCCTGCCAGAAAGTGACTTGGAGCCGGGCCTCCTGCCAGAAAGTGACTTGGAAAGTGAGGGGGAAGGGCTGTCAGGACTTACCTCGGGAGCACTGGCTTCCCCGGCTCAGCTCCAGGAAGAGATAATGAGGCCTCCATCCCCTGACTCTTCCCCACCCCAGGCCACGCCTTCAGACCCAGCTGATGGCAATCAGGCTTGGTTGGACCCTAGGTTTCCTAGGCTGGAGAGGAGGGAACAACAGAAGCAGGGGTGGGGCAGGCCTAGGAAGTGCTGAGTCATGGAGCCACACCCCACAGGATATAAAGGCAGCAAGAGCTGCTGTGCCTCTTTGTAGCAGGCAAATCAACTGATTAACTAAGAGCTGAAGTTTGTTCCTGGGTGACTTATCGGCGTCGAGGGAGATAACAGAGACACTTGGCAGACGCTCGTTATTATGCTGCCAGAGCTGATAGTGCCGGCTAATTAAGCCATCATTCGGACGGAGGCGAAGGAGGACAGAATACTCCCACAGCCGCCGCTACCGGTTTGCCCGAATTGGATAGAACTGGCTGAATACCACCAGTGGTTTGATCACTATTTGGCCACACCACCATTTAATTGTAGTAAACTCTTCCATTGCGCATTTGGTGATACTAATGTATGGTTTCTTGTTAGCTGTTATAAACTTGAACTTCCCACAGTCAGGATTCTCTCAGGATCTTGAATACTGTACTACAAGTCAATCTTTCTCAAACTTTTTACCTCATGAAAGCCTTGAAATAATTTTATACATTCTAGTAGTGAAAAAGTCTCTGAGGATGGGCTCCAACATGAGTCTGAAAGCTTGGAAAATTAAAACTCTGGTCCTGGTGACCGACCCAGATTGGACCTTGAAATAATTTTCAGATCTCAGAGAACCCAACAGCTGAGTGGCAGCATGTAATATCAGGCTCCAAAAACCAAGAAAGACACACTGAGGTCCTTCTAAGCAGATTCCTTTATTGTTCTTCACCTATAAACAGAAATCTTCCCAAATTAAAGCAGACTACAGGTAATCCTCAATTTATTACAGTTTATTTAGTGACTGTTCAAAGCTACAACAGTACTGATAAAAATGACTTATGACCATGGCAACATCCCCATGGTCACATAATCAAAATTCAGAAAGCTGACCATCTGACTCATATTTATGACGGTTGCAGTGTTCCAACACTGTGATCACCTTTTATGACCTTTTGACAAGCAAAGTCAATGGGGAAGCCAGATTCACTTAACAACCCCATTATTAAGTTAACAACTGGAGCTATTCACTGAACAACTGTGGCAAGAAAGGTTATAATATGGGGCAAAACTCATGTAAACAACCGAACAAGAATTTTTGGCTCAGTTGTGGTCGTAAACCGAGGAGGTCTGAGAACTCCTAGGGAAGAGCTATTCTGACTCTCTTCACTGTCTTTTGTTCTTCTGGAATGCACTCCCTCCCTCCAGATGGGAATCCGACTACATTCCATCACTAAATATTCCCAGTTTTGCAAGCACTAGTATTGTGTGCCGAACAAAGTAAAAAAGAAACTTTTTTCCCCACTCACCATCTCTTTGGAATCCCAGTTGAGAAAAATTGTTGCAGGTTATTAAACAAGTTTATGTGTTCTGGAAGTCCAACAGTGAAAGTATAATTAATAGCCCATGAATACAATTTATTTAATAATATTTGAGGCTAATGGATACAAGGCAATAAAACAATCACTTGACATTCAGTATTTACTGTTGGCAATTAGACTGGACTTTTAAGCAAGCAATAATCTATAATTAGGATTACTAGCAGTATCAACGCTATAAATTGCAACTCAGTCAATAAAATGAAAGACAGTTAGTGTTAAAAAAAAGGCAAGGAAGCAGTGGATTTTGAGAAGTGTTTCTCTGTGCATACACAGAGTTCAGCTACAGAAGGAGAGCAGAGATATAAAACTAAAGTTGTACTGAGATATTTTTAAAAAGTAACATTTATGCATTCACACCAGTGGTGGGTTACTACCAGTTCACCCCACTTAGGGCAGTGGCGGGAGGTTCTGCTCACCCGCCTGGGTGTCATCACAGATGGTCTGCACATGCGCAGAAGCGATGCATGCACGCGAGAGCGAACCGGTAGTGAAGGTAAGTAGAACCCACCCCTGATTCACACATACACAGACTGATGTGCTTACTGAGAAGTACTATGCTGAATTTAGCCTTTTCTTTCTTGTTGAGAAAGACTTTCTGGTTTAGGAAGGAGAAAACAAAATTAAAGCAAAACAAAAAAGAGTTGCCTTTCCAGCAGTGCTTGACTGCGTGGCCTGGCTTGTTGTGATAAGGGAAATGAGCAGTTAAGAAATCGGACAAACAAACCAACAAAAGATGGCTTAGTATCCTTGGGGTAAAGAAAAACATGATAAAGACGAAGAAGAGTTAAACTGAGCAGGAATCCCTGTTAGTCTTTTCTCATTTGCTGGATGGTTGATGGCTATGTTTATACAGTACTTGCAAGTGAGGGAGGTGGAGTTAGTAAATTAAATTTAGTAAATTAAATCAAAACCAAATTTTAGGATATGTGGAAATCAGGTGCTTGTAAGGTTTCAGAAATATTTTTCCTCTTCTCTCTCCCTGGGTAGAGGGAAGGGATATAAGAGAATTTTTATAAGAGAATATAGAGAGGAAGGGATATAAGAGAATTTTTTTCCCCTGCATGATTGGTGGTAGGATACTATCAAATCATTATTCTACCAAAGAGATTTATTGAGATTTAGCAATAGCAGCAATACAAGTCTGAACATTAGAATTACAGCCTGAGCTCTTGTCTCAAAGGTGCTTCTTCAAGAGGCAACTGGACTTTCTGGTTTTTCTTTGAAGATGTTTAGTCAAGAAGCTTCTTGAATGAGAAGCAAAGCGTCTTCAAAAAAAGCACCTTTGGGACAACCATGACCTGGATGACTGAGAATCTCTATAGACATTTAGCCCAGGGGTGAAATCTAAAAATTTCCCCTACCGGTTCTGTGGGCGTGGCTTAATTGGTGGGCATGGCTTGGTGGTCAGATGGCTGGGTGGGCGTGGCCAACAACAATAAATAATAAAAATAATGAACAAAGTATAAAAAACAATAAGAGGTACCAAAAACCAACTTTCACACTTTACACACACACAACACAACACAACTGACTCACACACAGTGTAAAAGCAGCTGCACTTCACACTTCACACAGCCACAAAAAGCTCAAAAACCAACTTTCACACTTTACACACACACAACACAACACAACTGACACACATACACACACACACAAAATACCACATACAGCTTTCTGAGATTTTGTGTGTTTGTGTAGTTAGAGTGAAACACTACAGAAACACACCAAATCTCAGAAAGCTGCACAAATGTTTTATTTTATTTTATTTTATTTTATTTTATTTTATTTTATTGTGGACTTCAATTCCCAGAGTGCCTCAGCTAGGAAAGCCAGACAGCATTAATCACTCAGTGATGAAATAGATTAGCTAAATTTATATTAGTTCTGTCTGGTGCTAAAACCGAAACTGGGGCTTTCCGGCTGGGAAAAAAGCCATGAGGTCATCAGTAATCAGAGAAGTGCCTTAGAATCTTTTAAAAGGAGGTTTTCTACATGTTTTCTACAGAAAACATGTTTTTTAAGGTTCTGCTGATGAGGAACTCAGGTGAGATCCCCAAAGTAGCCTTTAATTTTTTTTAAAAAAAGTTTAACGTCTCTGCCGATCTCAGCTGAGGGGCGGGATCCTCAAAGGCTTTTTGTTTTACTTTTAAAGGCATGTTTCGGCTGAAGCAAAACCTTCTTTTAAAAGTAAAAAAAAAAACCTCTGCTGATGGTGGGGCTCAGCAGAGGCAAGGGGCGGGGCCAGGGATTTTTGCTACCGGTCCTCCGAACCAGCAGCTGCCATCGCTACCAGATCGCGCAAGCCGGTCCGATCCGGGAGCATTTCACCCCTGATTTAGCCTGAGCTCTTCCACACTGCAGCCCTGCGGCAGTTTTACCCAGTAGGAGATCCACCAGAAAGCTATTCTGGTTTAAAGAATAAGCCAGAATAAGAATAAGAAAAAGACTTTGTGGTCTCTTCCCAAAATCCCCAAAGCTTCAACCAAAAACTATCTACCATTGACCTCACCCCATTCCTAAGAGGTCTGTAAGGGGCGTGCATAAGAGCACAAATGTGCCTACCGTTCCTGTCCTATTGTTTCCTTTCGTTATATCCAATTAATATAGTCATTACATACTTATACTCATATATATGCTTATATATTGTACAATTATTTCATGCTTATGCTTATATATACTGTGTGACAAAATAAATAAAAATAAAAATAAAAAAATAAATAAAAAAGGGCTGATGGCGTTTCCAGCCCTGTTCTGCCTCATTGATGCCACAAAATCGAGATTATGTCTGCATGGAAAGGAGAGAGAGAAACATGTGGTAAGACCAGCAAAGAATTGGCAACAGAAAACCAGTACAGTAGATCTTCTGTGATCCACAGAGTTGATCACTGGGTGAGATTGCAGGAATGGAACATCAGAAATAGACCATTTTCTTGCCACTTACTTCTCCTACCATCCCCAGCGAGAGAAGCAGCAGTGGGCAGAGAGGAGATCATGAGATCCTTCTTGTGCCAGAGGTGGCAGACAGAAGCGGAGTAAAAGGCAGGGTGGGTCTTCAGCTAATAGTTTTATCTTAGTTACCTATTTCCAGTATACTTACTTTCATATCAAGGACCTGCATTACAAGAAGGCCCTGCCTTCCACATTAGTCCTCGACTTATGACCACAATCGAGCCTGAAATTTCTATTGTTAAAGAAGACCATTGTTAAGTGAGTTTTATCCCATTTTACGACCTTTCTCATCGCAATGGATCATTGCAGTTGTTCATTTCTCTTCTCAGGGTGCCGTCCACCAAACAATGTCGGCTGGCGGCCCCCAGGGGAAGGGCCTTCTCTGTGGGGGCTCCCACACTCTGGAACGAGCTTCCCCCGGGTTTACGCCAAATACCTGACCTTCGGACCTTCCGTCGCGAACTGAAGACACATCTTTTCATTCGCGCGGGGCTGGCTTGAATTGAATTTTATTAATTTTAAATTTTAAATTTTTTATTAATTAATTTTAAATGGGGTTTTTTTAGTCTAGTATATTTTAATCTATCAGGCTAATTTTAAAATAAGTTTTTTAATCTGCTTTTTAAATTGTATATTGTATTATCTGTTTTATTTTTGCCTGTACACCCCCCTGAGTCCTTCGGGAGAAGGGCGGTATAAAAATCAAATAAATAAATAAATAAAATAAATAAATTTATTAACACGGTTTTTAAGTGAGTCTGGCTTCCCCATTGACTTTGCTTGTCAGAAGGTCGCAAAAGGTGATCAAAAAGTGATGCAACCATCATAAATATGAGCCAATTGCCATGCATTTGAATTTTGATCAGATGACCATGGTTGTAAGCGTAAAAAACTGTCATTACTCACTTTTCCAAAGTGCTATTGTAACTTTGAACAGTCACTAAACAAAAGGCAGTAAGTCAAGGACTACTTGTATGCTGCTTTATGTTAGCTGCACTATTCATTTATGCTGCAATGGCCCTTGCTCTGCTGACTTAAGAGCCAAGGGTTTTTGGTGTGCGTATGTGTGAAGGACAACACTAGATTAAAACATTATTGTCCTACTGCCTGATTTCAAGGCCATACAGCAGTGGCTGGGAATTGTAGTCTAACATATCTGGAGAAATCAAGGTTGGAGAAACTCTTCCCAAGAGTTTCTTCTAATAAGTGATGCAGTACATGATGGCTACATATAAGCAAGTGGGTTTGGTACTTTCTAGTTCAAAAGGGGCATGATACTGAATGCTAGTTTGTGGGCAGAAGTTGGGGTGTCACCAGTGGTGGGATTCAGCCAGTTCGCACCACTTCGGGAGAACCGGTTGTTAACTTTCTGAGCAGTTTGGCAAACTGGTTATTGGAAGAAATCATTAGGGCAGAGAACCCGTTGTTAAATTACTTGAATCCCACCACTGGGTGTCACGCTGTTGCTTGTAGGCTTTTGGGAGATACCAGGTTGTGCTGATGTGGGATAATGCACCAGAGAAATAGATGTGACTTTCAACTCTTAGAATGGAGCATTGTTGGTTCTCACATAGTTTTTCTTACCTGCAGTCTGCATTGCTTTCTTGTATTCCAGGAGCAGGAAAAGAGCTAAATTTAGGAAAATTTTCAGAGTATAAGATGCACTCCCACCCAAAAAAAGTGGGTGGAAATGTCTGTGCATCTTTATACAGCGAATATTGCTAAAGCCCCGCCCACCAACCACCCACCACCCTTCGGCCTCTGCCTCCCAGCAATTTACCTCCTTGCAGCAAACAGCAAACAGCCTGGTCATCTTCAGCACAGCCTGACTTAGCATGAGCAGCTGATTGGCGGTTGGATCAGCATCCCGGAATACCACTTATCAGCTGTTCCAGGCTGTGGGGATCACTGCTGTCCATCGGTGCTGGCACTGCCCATCGCCACTGTCACCTATCGCCACCTTCGCATGCCCCATTTTCAGTCTCCACATGTCCCATTTCCGGCCCTTTCCGGCCCTTTCCAGACAGCTGACCACGCTGTTTGCTGCAAGGCGGCAAATTGCTGGGAGTTACAGGCAGATTTTTTTTCTTGTTTTCCTCCCCAAAAGCTAGGTGCATCTTATACTTCGGAGCGTCTTATAGTCTGAAAAATATGGTATATTTTTTTGGATTATGAAGGGGGACCTCCAAATCTTTCTTTCATTTATTTAAATGAATAAGCAGACAAAAAGGCTGTAAATCACCATCCTCTTTGCCCTCAAAGGACAGTATCAATCATGATGCCTGTGCAAAAGGAAATATTTTAATTTCCCAAACCACAGGAAAATACCTGTATCCAGCCCTACTTTTGACTTGATTAAATCTTCACCCTTTTTGTCCAGGGTAGTACCTTGTGAACATTTTTTTTTGGTTGATTGTGAAGCAAGGAGTGGCAGCCGCAGTCTCAACTCTCATTTCCCCATTTCACTGTCTTAATGGTTCCCCAAGGTGAAATTATATACAGTAGCAGCACCTTTTAGCACAAATCTATAGAGCTTTTACTCTCTGGATCATATGTTCAGGAGACAGTTCTCCCCTTATCCTCTCCTGTATGAACCTTCCTGTTCCCAAGACAACATCACCTAAGGGCAGCAAAGCTATTCCTTCAGTATCTTTCATTCTAAGAAAGGAAAGAAAAAAACAGCTCCACAGATCCTCCTTCCCTCTCTATTACTACTCCTGTATGGATTCTAGTGCTTGCCTTTCCCGGCATATGTAAGGTCAGCCTCATCACTCCTGAGCTTTCCAAGGTCCCTCAAGACCTGCTTATGCCAGTAGGTCGAGGACCCCGGGGGATGGGTGAATTCATGAGGTGAACATCCTTCTATCTATTATTTTCTTTCCCTGTATAAGTTCTGGTTTTAATTTTCTTTTTATAATTGTTGTTACAATGGTTTTAGGTCACGATTGTTTTATGTATTTATTTAAAATTATTTATTTGTTGTTTTATTGTTGTATACTGTCCAGAGTCACCTTTTCTGAGATGGGCAGCCATATAAATTTGATTGCTAAATATATTCAGTTTCCCACTTTATGTAAGAGTCTTTGCACTAATGTCCCTCCCCCACAAAGTCACAGAAGCATCCCATGATAATTCTGTCCCTAGGGATGGTGAGTAGTGCAGGACAGATGCAAAAACCAGTATAACAGAAGGCTTAGTTCTGTGATAGAAAGGCCATATTTCTTTAGGTTGCCGGAAGGAAGGAAGGAAGGAAGGAAGGAAAGAAAAAAAGAAAGAAAGATGACAGCTGGCATTTAATATCTTAAAGCTAATTCTAGATTACCTGGATTTTCAAGAATTCATTGTATTCACTTTCAAGTCCATGTAGAGAAACATGTGGAAACATTTCAAAGATTTCATGGCTTCTGCCATGCTACACTCTCCAACAATTTGCTTTGGTGATTCAGCAGAATGATTAGCCGTCCATCAAGACCTGCTCACTACTTTATAGTAATTATGGTCTACTAGCCATCAAGTGTCTGTTAAGATTAGCCTGCAACTCTACATGGTGCACTTATTGGCTGAGTTTTTGAAGAAACCCTTATGGATGATTAATTGGTTTTTCAGCAAATTGTAGAGTACAATCCTATGATTCTATACCTGCTTATGGATCAGATTACAGACTATTTAAGGCTTTGTAATTTAGGGAGAATTCTTTGAATTGAGGTTGAAAATATACTGGTACTCAGGGTATCTTAGAGTTACATGCAAGATCATTTGGCCCCAGAGATGGTTGTGTTATGTATGAGGTGACGTTTCTTTGAACCGGTAGATGAACAGATACTGAGTAAAGGAGATCTGATTACTCAGTCAAAGGTTCTTAATTTATTTATAAGTCAATGCAGTTGACTGCAATTGTATCTTGCACTAAAGCAACAAGACCATAAAAAACAATCCAAGCTATGAACTAATAATGCAATTTCCATACATATCAGCCATCTTGTTTTAAGTTTTAGACTGTATATTCTTATTCTCCCCAAACCATTCAAATACCCAGAATTTTCAGGTAGAAAGAGACAGAGCAAAGTGTTGTTTACAGTGTACACTGGTATCAACATAGTAGTCCAAACTCCTGCATTACTTATTCTTACAATTATTGTATACAGATATTATATAACACAGAGTTTAAGAAATAACCTTGAGATTGGATTGCAGTAAGTAAAAGCACAAGACTGAATATCACTTTCTGAAGCAAACCATCTCAAAACATCTGAAGGCTAACTATAGGTAGTCCTCAGCTTAAAACCATTACTTTACCAACCATTCAAGGTGACAATGGCACTAAAGAAAATGACTTATGACCGATTCTTGCACTTACGACTTTCGCAGCATCCCTACAGTCACATGAACAAAATTTGGGCATCTGACGAGCAACATGTATTTATGACAGTTTCAGCATTCTAGTGCCATGTGATCTTAATTTGTGGCCTTGCTAGTCATCTTACAACAAGCAAAGTTAATGGGAGAAGCTGGATTCACTTAACAACTTAAAGATCTTTGCTCTTTGATTAGCGACTATAGTGATTCTCTTAAAACCATGGCAAAAAAAAGTTAATAAAATTGGGTACAACTCACTTAACAACTGCAGTAGAAATTCTGGTCCCAATTCTGGTCTTAAATCCAGGAGTACCTGTAAGCCATGATGTTGTGGCTCCAGCCCCCTCCCCCGGGCCTGACCACCTGCCAGAGAGTGACTCAGACAGTGAGGGGGAAGGGACATCAGGGCTCCCTTCTGCAGGGCCGGCTTCCCTGGCTCAGCTCCAGGAGCCAGAGGCAGGCCAGGTGGAAGAAATAACGAGCCCTCTGTCTCCTGTATCTCCCCCCGCCCAGGCAATGCTCCCAGACCCAGCTGAGGACAATCAGTCCTGGTTGGACCCTAGGTTTCGTAGACAGGAGAGGTGGGAACAACAGAAGCAGGGGTAGGGCAGGCCTAGGAAGTGCTGAGTCATGGAGCCACACCCCACAGGGTATAAAAGCAGCAGAGGCTGCTATACTACTCTGTGGCGAACAAATCAACTGCTTAGAGAGAACTTGAGCTGAAGTACTGTTTTTTCCTGGTTTCCTGGTTGACTCGCCGGCATCAAGAAAAGATAACAGAGAAACTTGGCAGACGCTCACTAGTTTGCTGCCAGAGCTGATAGCTGCCATGGACTGAATTGCCGGCTAATTAAGTCATCGCCCATGCCTCCCGGACTGAGGTGGGGGGGGGCAGAACACATGACTTCCAGATGGTATAGCAGTCTAGAAGGACATCAGAGTCACGGATATTGAAAACTGCTGATCTACAAGAATCAGTTGAGTTTACACTCTATATGTCTAGTCAGTGGTGGGATTCAGCCGGTTCGCACTGGTTCGGTAGAACCAATAGCTAATTTTTTACTGAATTCAGCGAACCGGTTAGACATGTTCTGGAAAATCTGTGTTTTCTGGAACATGTTTGGTTTTCATTCAACTTCCTTCCAGGCAGGAAAAAAAAACTCTCCCCAAAAGTCCAAGAAAGGAGCGACGGAAACCTTCAATCACGTCACTCAGGGGAAAACTGTCTTACTTTACAGCAGGCGGCGGGGCCAGGGCCTGTGCGTAAGGCAGCAGCCCAGGGCCAAAGCGCTGGCAGAGAGCCAGAGGGTCGGGGAGGGTGCTGAAGCAAGCGGACATCCTGCCTGCTGCACCCATGCCAGCTGCCACTTCCCAGCCAGAGCTGGAATGCTGCTGCGTTTATGTGCTGGCATTCCCTCCAGTGGGCCTGGGCAACTGCTATAGAGGGATGGGCCTGTTTCAGCACCTGCCACCCAGTTGCCTTTGCTTCCCCCCAAACATTTCTTTGCCCATCTGATTTCCAGGTCCGTTGCATTTCTTGCCGTGCAGGGAAACAAATGTTTGTGGGACTAAAAAACAAATTCAATCAATCAATTCCAAGTTCTCGCAAAAAAAAAAAAAAACCCCTTGCAAAATTGGAATTGATTGATTGAACTTTTTTTTTTTAGTCCCACAAACTTGTTTCCCTGCACACAATGGCGAGAAATGCAAGGGAGAAATGCAAGGGACCTGGAAATCAGGTAGGCAAAAAAATGCTTGGGGGAAGTGAGGGCATTTGTGTGGTGGTGTGTGGGCAAGCTCCACAGTGTGTTGCTGTGCTGCAGTGGAGAAATGGACAATGGGGAGTCCGGCGTGAGCGAAGGAGGAGTTTGCTTTCCCTCTTTCTTCTGCCTGCTCCTCCTCCTTTCCTTGTGCCGGCCGCTCCATTTTCTGTTTCTCCATTGAAGCGCAGCGCCCAGGATCCACTTTGATAGGGGTGGGTGGGTAATTTAACAACCAGTTCGCTGAGGGTCAGGTTGACTGTCACGGGAGGCTTGTCCCACATGTGTGGCGGAGCTGGAGGATGGGGATGGGCCAAACTGACCCTGGGCAAACTGGTTGTTGAATTATTTGAATCCCACCACTGCACCTAGTCCTCTGGCTTAAGATGTTTAGGAAGGCAACTAAGAAATTTTCCTTCCGAAAACTGGATTGAATTTAAGTAATTACATTTTTAAAATGACACTGCTTTCTCCATCACTTTCCTTTTAAAAAATCAGGCTGGAAACATCAAAACCATGCATGTATATTTGCAAACCTAATGAAGTAGATTGTGCCTCTTGGAGCCACAATCAAACCTCTGTTATGGGCAATTTCTACTGAAGAGGTTAGATAAAGGAATAGCTCCCACTTTTTAAAGCTATGCATATTTCTGTGGAGAATTATCTACTTTGGAGCAGGTGAGAGGAGCCTTCAGGCCTATATAATTTTTATTAGACCCTTAATTTCCCACAGCATAAGAGAGATGAAAAAAATTAAAAAGGCTGAAATGCTGTAGGGTTTTCTGCTTAAGCAGGGGGTTGGACTAGAAGATCTCAGAGGTTCCTTCCAACTTTACCTGTTCTGTCCAGGTGGGTTGATGACTTTTCAGAATGACTTTGTGGGAAAATCAGATAATTTCAGAATGTTGGGGAATCCATGGAGTTTTCATCCTGAGAAAATTTCAGAAAAAGGCTATAGGAAGACTGAAAGCATAAATTGGACTGTTTATTCAGTATTGTGTCCTACAAAGAGCCCTTTGGTGATACGGGTTTAACGTCTTATTAGCATAATGCTAATAAAATTAAACACCAAAGGCAGAGATTAAAATATTGCTGGTGCAGAATTTGTGTTATGTTATATTCCTGGTGTAGCAGGTTAATATTTGTACTTCTGTTAATTATGTTTCTGTCTGTCTTTGACATTTCAAGTGGATCATTCTTTGGGAATGCAGTTTATCTCAGAATGGCCCTCCTGGATGGATGCAGCTGATGAATAAATGTCTTTTTTGTCCCTCCCTTCCTATTCTGGTGTTCAGATGGGGATGCAATGACACATTGTCTGGAACTGATTGATGCACGGTGATGTATCCTTGATTTGAGGAACGGGAGGTGGTGGTGGCAAAAAGCCAATTAAGGTGGATTAGTGCAAAAGAGAAAGCCGGGAGACATTCTTGTAAAGGAGTTGAGGTCATATCAATATTCGATGCATCATCCAATAGAGGCGCCTTGGGGGAAGGGGGAAGGATAGACCTCAAGAGTTCCTAGGAGGCAATGCTGTAAAAATAAATAGCACCAATAGGTAATGAGGTGAAAAGGTTACCCGCTAAAAGGTAGAGGGACATTGGTCTGCCTAATTGCATTTTGCTATTCTCTAGTGAGTAAATGGGAGGCTGTAAAATCTTGAGGTTAATGGTTCAAGCTGGGGCCCAGTGTTGTGTCCTGGAAACGGGAGATCAGCATTTTATTCCCTGGGCTGAAGCTTTGCCTGATGGGTATTGTGATGATCTTGATTTATTCACTCCTGCAGTTTCCCTCCCTTCTACCTTATAAATTCAGGGGTGAAGGTGGTCAACCTGGTACTTAGGGATACATGCCACTCTATCTAAACTTGGCCTGTGCAAGAATTCAAGAGATATTTCACACAAGCAAATGCCACCCACCCTAAACCTAAAAGTTTCTCTCCCCCCCCGTGTGTGTGTGTGTGTGTGTGTGTGTGTGAGAGAGAGAGAGAGAGAGAGAGAGAGAGAGAGAGCGCTTATCAAGGTTCCATGTATAATAGTTTTCCTAAAACTGTGATAAGGCCTAAATAATGTCCTAATCACTCTGCTCTGACTGAAGTGAACCTTCTACATTTGTGCCAACAATATTAGGTCATGTTGACTGGGAGGTAAATGGGGTCTTGTTTACAGTCCAACATCAGAGGAGAGCACCAGACTGAAGAAGGCCTACTGGATAAAGTCTTGGACTTCCGCTGGGAAGTAAAATCTGATTTTAAACTCTTTCCTGAGCTGTGTAACTACTTTGAAGATCTTGGGCTAATTGCCATCTTTCAATCTAACTTACATCAGAGAGTAATTTGGGAAAAGAAAATGGTGAAGAGGAGCAAATCTTTTCTTCTGGAAGAACGGCAGAACCCTAATATAATCATCTTAGCACTTAATACAATTCTTTTGCAGCCTGAAGACTTCCTAAATTTTATGCATTTCAGTCACTTTCTCCTACATACATCTAAAAAGAGAAGTTTAAACATGTAACAATCCCATTCCCTTGGTGAAGGGTGGCAAAAGCTTTTCTTGGGTCCAGACATTTTTTTTCCTCAGGCCAGTCTACCTCATAGAGTTATTGTGAGTATAAAAGTGGGCAAGAGAGAAATATGCATTATTATATGGATGTCATGAGGGAAAAGCAGGAGACAAATATGAAACCTGTAAGTAAATACATTGATGCTTTCTCCCCATAATCATATACATTTTGTTATATTTGTGCAATATACTAAGTCATGGATAATGGAATCATGATTTATTGAATTATGGACTAGGTTTGCAAAGACACTATGCCACGAATTAGTCAACTATATTTTACCCATGTGCCTTGCGCAAACCCTCTCTTTTAAAATTTTTCCTTGACCAATGAAATCAATCACTGATAAGGAGACGAGGGAGAGAACAGACAGACTAGGGGTGTTTTTTATTCTTGGACATGCTGGAAAGCATGATATTATTAGCAGTTATTGCATAATGTGATGTCATCATAATAAATGTGTGTGGATGAGGATCAGAGCTAGGATCATTTTGCAATGGCAATAACAAAGCAGGATTGGCATAAACTGGGCCCCATAAACGTTTCAGCCAAAATGATGATTTAGTGAAAGAGTCACCCAGGGGATATGTTCTGTTTCAAGCACTGGTTTAAGATAAATATGGACCAGAGTAAATTTATGGTTTGCATCCCACAGCCCCTCCTTTTGAAAAGGTCAGCTTTCCCCCCTCCATTTATTTTTCAGTATTTTTCTCCTCCCTCCATTCTGCTAGGTTCATGCTTGAAAACTCTAGGTGTACATGAAGCTATTTGGATTTTTGATCATGATTTGCAATACTGATTTATGGGTAGACCAAAATTGGATGAATATGGGTGAATTTCTATTCTTGGCAGAAGTGGAAAGGAAAGAGACAGTACACCAGCATAGGGACAATTGTGTATTAGTGTTGCATTCCCATCTCTGTTAGTGAAGTTCTGTCTTGAAGAAACACCATCTACAAGTAGACGTATTAATAAGTTTCAGTCTTATTGAGCTTCATGACCTGCCAGATATGGGGCAGAGGCTGTAGTGGACTATAGTGGATAATTCACTGAGGGAGTGGAAGATGCTGGAAACCCTGAAAAAGGCTTTGGCCTGCCCCCTTCTTAAGGTTCTGACCTTGAATCCAGCTATATCTGACAACTACTGCCCAGTCTCCAAGTTCTTTTTTATAGGGACAATGGTTGAGAAGATGATGCTGTGGTAGCTACAGAGGATTCTGTGGGAAGTGGATTATCTAAACTCTTTTCAGTCAGGACTCACCATCTCCCCATTTCTAACCTGATGCCTTCATCACTACATTTTTTTTCTGATTTTCATTGTACGTTGCTTCCATTCTAAATGTAATGCATACATATGTTGCCAACAATATACATGTTATATTTTCATAACTATGTTATCCTACACACACACACACACACACACACACACACCACATACACCCTGCCCAAAATACAGTCATATTCTGACTCTGAGGAATGCAACGATGTGCTTAATTGCCTTATGCATGGCAGGTATCTTATCTTATCTTATTTTATCTCAAAGCTTGGCTCAGAGCTAGATAAATTATTGTGGGGAATTTTCTACCTCAAAATACACTTTCAGTAAAAATCCCAGCCCAAGAATGCTACCCTGGACTGCAGTCAGGCACATAGCATCACCCAGTATGTTTATGCTGGATGTAGTTGACCCACTTTGTTCTCAGATCCTCTCTCTCTCTCTCTCTCTCTCTCTCTCTCTCTCTCTCTCTCTCTGCCTGACCTGGAAACAGTCCAAAATAACTACGCCCGGTAGGCATAGATCGAATGACGCAATTCCAGAATCCCTGTGTAAACTCCCACATCCTATGCAGACACAATGCAGCTGTGGTCTCTCTCCCTCTCTCTCTCTCTCTCTCTCTGTCTCTCTCTCTCTGTGTGTGTGTGTGTATGTGCGCAGATGCAGGACATAACTCTGTTAGTTCAAAGCTTCTATCTTTGGCAAACTGCATCAAAGCACCCTTTAGTGCTGTGCCTCCGTTAGGCAGGAAGGGAGAGAGAGAGAAAAAAGAGGGAGTCTTGACTAACTTCTAATACTGGATGTTGGCACTGCTGGCTTCACTCTTCCTCATTCCTTCGTGTGACACCCCCCCCCCCAACAACAGATTGCCATGGAAGGAATTTAACCTACAGCAGGAAAAAAATTGTCAGTTGTCTCTGAATCAAAAAATTTGACTTCGAAATTTCTTTTTAACCTGCTTTTGAAATTACTTCATGGTTAATGTTAAGGTGCTGCTACTCTGTTTGAAAACATACCTCCAGTTGTGCTTTTTTAAAATGGATTCGTGATACAGATTCCTGAGTAAGTTGTAACTTAAAGCCCTTCATATGTACCATTTTTCAAGACAGCATTTCATAATTCTTCACTTGCCTTCCTCCACATTCTTTTCCGGTTTGTTATAAGGCCTCTCCTGACTTGTAGCACTCCACCCAGCCCTTTGTTAGATAGAAACAAAGGACAAAGAAGGACAAAACTTCTTTAGAAAATATCCCAGCTCCAAAGTCAAAACAGACTAGCAAACATATCTAAGATATTACGAGTATTTCGCAAAATCTATAGGATCTTCTCTACAACTTCTAGTTGTCATTTCCTGAGCTAAGTTCACCTTCCAGTTTTCCCCCCCACTGTCTGTTCCCAGCATCCTGTGATGCAGGAAATTCAGCACCCTGTGACTTAGAAGACCACCTCCAAAGTAAAATCTACTAGCACCTCATTGCATTCCAACTGAGATGCAATCTTTCTCAGATGTTTCAAATTTCTAATTAAATACTACCATATTTGGTGTTAACAAATGCAGAAGACAACATAGAAATCCTTCAAAGATAATGAAGATTTTTATGTGTTAGCTGAAGTTTATTGTCAACCGGTTTCTTAGCAATGTATACCAAGTCCTGAATTTTAAAAATGTGTCATTTAAGAGTATGTGTGGTGTCACTACTATAATGTTTCCTTTGGTTCTGGTCCTGTATTTTTTTATTTTGGGGAGGAGGTAATTTTGTTAGCAATAACAATTAAAAAGGTAAAACCTAATAGAAACTAAAAAAGAGAAAAAAGAAAAAGTGCAGAAAAGAAAAAATAGGAATAGAAATATAGAAATAGTAAAAGAAAAGAAATATATAAAAAACCTCCCTCCTTTATTGCAACAAATATAAATTGTAGGAAGTTTGAGAGAAGGTGATAAGTGATAAGGAACTTTTCAAATTTTTAACTTAAACTTTCTCTTAAAATACAACAAATAATCTCTTCTTCCCATATCCTATCTCTTATTTGTTAACAAATCCTTAAAGCCTCATCATTCAGTCTGGTTCACCAAAAGTCCATAAAAGGTTACCAGAAATAACAACTTACCTATTTCAACCTTGATCAAATAAACCAACTTTATATTCCTTCCTTTTATTTTTAGTGATCTGGATCATTAGACTATTCATTTATTAGATTTTTATCCTGCCTTTATTATTTTTATAAATAACTGAAAGAAGAAAATAAATGATGCCATAGAAGTTGATTTATTTTCATTTTTTTTGACCCTTCTCGCAAAATTCTCCAAAGCTTTAACAAGTCTCTAATGTGAATCCAGTATAGGAAAGTTATCCAGCCCCCCCTCTTTTGTCTGTTACTGTCTGGTGCAAAAGATCAAGGCCAATTAAAATGGTTTACTGCTCTTGCCTATGCATAGACATCTACTCAATTAATGGTTAGCATTATTTTAGCACTAGATAAGGGTTAAAAGAATTTAAGAGGGGTTGGACTTAGTCCATTTGTGGCTATGTAGAGGCTTTAGGGTGATTCCTCTTTTGATTCCATCCTCAAACTCTGCCTCTCCTCCCACAGTTATATGTATATCCCTTTTTATTGATAAGAAAGCATCGGGTTTCATTTGTATATTCAGTGCAGCATCTTTTTCTATATCATTCTTCATTTTAAGATCCTCTTTAAGATCAGTCTCAGTCTTATCCAGTGAAACTCCTCCACAACATATTTTAAACATAGTCTATTTATAGAGGGAGACATTCTTAAAAATAACTTCTAGGTCCATTGTTCAAAAATTTCTTCCTATATGTCCAATGTTGAACATTTTGTTCTATTCTGCATTAGTAAATGAAATTGAAGTATTCTTTTCTTTTAATTGTAATTGCTAGTTCTTCCTGGTTCCCTCTAATATCCAATCTTCAAAGTCTTATTCTATCATGATTTGTAAAAGAGAATTCAGAACAAAAGAACTTTCCCATGAGAAAGATTCTTATAATGGACTCTTAATCCATTTATTACTTTCCAAAATCAAAGTTCCAACTCTGCTTTTACTGTTTACTCTCAACCCATTAAGCCCTTGAATTTGTATTTAACATTTTCTTCACTAAGGATTGGAGGAAATTTATCTAGTGCTCTAAAATATATAGATCCAAAGGTTTCTAATAGGTGAGAAGCAATTAGAAAGCATTTTCCAAAAATTATTAGAAAAGGAAATATGCAAACTCAGTGACACCCAGCTGTACTTTTCTACACCGGACCACCCCAACGAAGCTATCGAAGTGCTGTCCCGGTGTCTGGAGGCCGTACGGGTCTGGATGGGGAGAAACAGGCTCAAGCTCAATCCCGCCAAGACAGAGTGGCTGTGGATGCCGGCATCCCGGTACAGTCAGCTTAATCCGCGGCTGACCATCGGTGGCGAGTCATTGGCCCCGATGGAGAGGGTCCGCAACTTAGGCGTCCTCCTGGACGAACGGCTGTCTCTAGAAGACCATTTGACGGCCGTCTCCAGGAGAGCGTTCTACCAGGTTCGCCTGGTACGCCAGTTGCGCCCCTTTCTGGACCGGGATGCCCTATGCACGGTCACTCACGCACTCGTGACGTCTCGCCTGGATTACTGCAATGCTCTCTACATGGGGCTCCCCTTGAAGGGCATCCGGAGGCTGCAGTTAGTCCAGAATGCGGCTGCGCGGGTGATAGATGGAGCCCCTCGTGGCTCCCGTATAACACCCATCCTGCGCAGACTGCACTGGCTACCTGTGGCCTTCCGGGTGCGCTTCAAGGTCTTGGTGACCACCTTTAAAGCGCTCCATGGCATTGGGCCGGGTTATTTACGGGACCGCCTACTGCTACCGAATACCTCTCACCGACCGTGCGCTCTCACAGAGGGTCTCCTCAGGGTGCCGTCAGCGAGGCAATGTCGTCTGGCGACGCCCAGGGGAAGGGCCTTCTCTGTGGGGGCTCCCACCCTTTGGAACGAACTACCCCCCGGACTCCGTCAGCTTCCGGACCTTCGGACCTTCCGCCGCGGGCTTAAAACATACTTATTTAATTGTGCAGGACTGAGCTAGATTTTAAATTTATGGGTTTTAATTGGGTTTTATTTGTATATTTTAATTAACGGGCTTTAAAATAAGTTTTTTAATTGTTTTTATTCTGTATTTATGTGTTTTTAAGCGCCTGTGAACCGCCCTGAGTCCTTCGGGAGATAGGGCGGTATATAAATATGATTAAATAAATAAATAAATAAATAAATAAATGTTTTTCTGAAGGCACTGCCTGTAGTTTCAGCAAGATGATCATTTCGAACCGTAGTAAAAAAAAGCTACTGGTTTGGGGAAACCGGTAGTTAGCTACCGGTTCAGTTGAACCGGTAGTTTAAAAATCTTCTGTTTTTAAAAAGTTAAAAAAAAAACTACAGGTTCCTCTGAACTGGTATTTCTGACGATCAGCTGTGCTGCATGGTTTAGCTTTGCTAGAAAGCAGGAAATCCTGCTTTCTAGCAAAGCTAAATCATGCGGCATAGCTGATCCCCCCCATTGTTCTACTTACCTTCCCAAGCCACCTTTTGGTGTGTGCTGTGCATGTGTGTTTGGTGCACACTGTGCATGTGCACGCAGCACACGTTTGGCGCGCACTGTGCAGGTGTGGCCAGTGAACTGGTAGCAAACTGTTTCAGATTTCAACACTGATCATTTCCTTGTCTCTCAGACCTCTAAACCAGGGGTGAAATCTAAACATTTTCCCTACTGGTTCTATGGGCGTGGCTTAATTGGTGGGTGTGGCTTGGTGGTCAGATGACTGGGTGGGCGTGGCCAATAACAAATAATAAAAATAATAAACAAAGTATAAAAAACAATAAGAGGTATCAAAAACCAACTTTCACACTTTACACACACACAACACAACACAACACAACACAACTGACTCACACACAATGTAAAAGCAGCTGCACTTCACACTTCACACAGCCACAAAAAGCTCAAAAACCAACTTTCACACTTTACACACACACAACTCACTCACACACTCACACAGACACACACAAAATGCCACATACAGCTTTCTGAGATTTTGTGTGTTTGTGTAGTTAGAGTGAAACACTACAGAAACACACCAAATCTCAGAAAGCTGAACAAATATTTTATTTTATTATTTTATTTTATTTTATTGTGGACTTCAAATCCCAGAGTTCCTCAGCCAGCAAAGCAGGAAGTCAAAGCAAGCTTTTTTTTTTTCTTCAGTAGCTGAAGAAAGCATGCAGTTGCAGCCGGAAAGGAGCAGTAATTATAGGTAAGTGAGGAGGGGGAATTGGCTGGGCATGGGTGGGGGCTCTTGTAAGTGGGGTTGTTAAAAAGTGAGTTTAAAAGCCTGTGAGGATCAGGAAACTCCTCTGGGATCGCCAGAGGAGGCTTTTAAATCCTGGGGTTTTTTTTCTTTTTTCTTTTCCCCCTTTGGCTGAAAAGGGTTTTTTTAAAAAAACTTTTAAAGGGTTTTGATCTCTGCTCAGCCCCACGATCATCAGAGGGTTTTGTTTTTTTTTACTTTTAAAGGCATGTTTCTGCTGAAGAAAAACTTTTAAAAATAAAAAAACCAAACCCTGCTGATGGTGCGGCTCAGCAGAGGCAGGGGTGGCGGGGCCAAGGATTTTTGCTACCGGTCCTCCGATCCAACAGCTGCCATCGCTACCTAATCGGGGGAGCCCGTGCGAACCGGGAGCATTTCACCCCTGCTCTAAACCCACCAGACACCACAGTATATAAAACAGGAAACAAACCACATACTCACTGATGATATTATCTAATCAGGTAATGAAATGCCTGCAAGCAAATAGCAAAGGTCAGTGAGTACTAAATACCTTCAGGAGAGCAGTCTAATTGGAGTTACGATCCTTTAACCTGGGATTTCAGACTATTCTCATAACTAGTTTGCCTCAGCGTGAGTATGGGCCATTGACCATTTCTTGAAGGTAGGAACACACAGTGTCACCTTTGCCAGGCCTCGGCCCTCTAGCTGGGGAACTCCAGAATCTTTTTTCAATATGCACCAGTGGTTATTCTTTTCATTTGTGTTATCTCAGGTGGTGTTGCAGGTTGTGAACCCTTCTACTCACAATTAATTACCGAAGTAGGAACGCCTCCTATCTTACGATCATTTATACAGCTATTTTTTTTTAAAGGTTTTTATCCTGCCTTTTAAAAATATATAACTCAGGGTGGTGAACATATCTAATATCTTTCCTTCTCCTATTTTCTCCATAACAACAACCTTGTGAGATAAGTTGGTCTGAGAGAGAGTGACTGAGCCAAGGTCACCCAGCCGACTTTCATGTGTAAGGCAGGATTAGAACTCGTGGTCTCCTGGTTTCTAGGCCAGCACCCTTTAAAAAAAAAAAAAAAAAGAAAGAAACAAGTTCACTGATGGAGCCATGACATGGGGAACCTATATTTAGTTAGCATTTTTTCACCTGGTTAACTTCTGCCACTTTCCCCTTCTAGTCCATGAGTCAGGAAAACTGGTAAGACTATGGTATTTCCTCTTTTCTTTTTATCCGTCCAGAAAGGATAAAGAAAAGGAACCCTCTAGTCAGAAATGTGGTCAGGAGATCACTATGGCCAAAGTGCAGGAAGGGAATGAAATCCACAAAGCTTCATTTCCAGCTGGTTTACACACATGCATCTAGCTGCAGGGCAGAAATGCCCGTTGCGTTAAAAAGCACAACAGCTCTTTAACTAAAGCACCCAACAATCGGACTTGCCATCAGGTTTCCCAGAATGCCCAGCATGGCAGTGGTGGCAGGGAATTCTGGAAGATAAAAGTCCCTGCATCTGAAATGGAGCTGAGTTGAGGAAAGCTGTACTTTGCTGTGCATTTCCTTTGTTGCAGCTTGCCTGGGAAATGCAAAGCAATGAAAGAGAGAGAAGAGCAGCAGCCACCTCTGCCTTACATTCTTGAAATGCATTGTGGAAAATCCAGTGGAAGCTGCCTGCTTCTGCACTTCATAAGTCACACACTGCTGCCCTCTACAGGTGCTTTCCTTTGGATATTTACTAAATCCATATTTACAGGGCATTCATTGCTTTCTTCAAGTGGGGAAAGAGGTCATCTGGAAGGAAGAACATTCCTAGGAGCCTGCTGCTTATTGACTTTCTGTACCATTTTGCAGTCCTGGGAATAAAGAAGGGTTATTTATTTATTTAGTGTATGGCAATGTTATAATTAGTCAGGAGATTACTAAATTAGTACATAGCAGTTATTTGCCTGCAGAAGAGTGGTAGTCTGTTTAGTTCCTGCTCCTGCTCTGCACCGGAAAACAGTGGTTAAAACGCTGATGGAAACTAGTTAGAAAGTGGTGCAAGCATGAATTAAGGGAGAACAAGTCAAAGGAGGGGCATACAGAATATAGAGTAATAGAGTTGGAAGGGACCTTGGAGGTCTTCTAGTCCAACCAAGCAGGAGATCCTATGCTATTTTGAACAAATGGCCATCCAGTCTTTTTTCGAAAACCTACAGTGATGGAGCACCCAGAACTGCTGAAGGCAAGTCTTTCCACTGATTGATTGTTCTCGCTGTCAGGAATTGTCTGGTTTACTAGGAAAATTGTAATGGAATTAAAGCAGGAGTGCAAAATACTCAGCCAGGGGACCACATACACCAGGGGTGTCCAAACTTGGTCCCTTTAAGACTTGTGGACTTCAACTCCCAGAGTTCCTCAGCCAGCTTTGCTGGCTGAGGGACTCTGGGAGTTGAAGTCCACAAGTCTTAAAGGGACCAAGTTTGGACACCCCTGACATACACCCTAAGAGCATTTCATTCTGAGCCCTCATAGCCACCTCAGAATGGATGGGACCAAAACCTGGGACTGTTTTTGCATTTAGGGACAGTTTGGGGATTGGACACATAAATTCCTTGTCTGTCCAATCACACTTGGCCAATAAAAAATTCTATTCTATTCTATTAAAGGGGCTAAATGGGGGCATTAAGCCTTTTCACTCCTTAAAAGTCTTTGAAACTTCTCCCACATTTGCCTATCCTTGCTTTGCACCTAAAGTCTTTGGATCTGCTACAACCAAACCTAAAGTGATTTTCGCCCCCTCCCTACTGCCCTCTGGCCTGGCTGATCACTAGACAGTCTAAGGGCTGGAGCTCCCACTGCTTTGAAGGGTTGAAAAAGGCACTGAGACAAAAGTTTACAAAATAGGTCCTTGGGACCTTATAAAAAAAATATCAAAGCAAAACAGTATAAGTTTAATAACCTACCAATATGGAAACTGCAAGCTGACCACAAGAAGGTAAAAATGGCACAGTCTAAGAAATCGTAGTGGGCTATTATGAAACCCATAGAAGTCAGAATGATAAAATGGGGCAAATAAAATTGGTGTTTTTTTAAAAAAAAAAAACTTTCAGGTAACAGAAAATGCCAAGTAGTCTAAAAATGCTGCTACCATTAATATTGTCCTAACAGATTTGGTGAAGATTTCAGATGTAGGCTACGGTCCTGGAATTGCCTACTACATTCCCATTCAGGTATTAACCAGGCCAGATCTTGCTTTGCTTCATAGCTCATACAAGGTCAGCCTCATTTTGAGCTTCTATTTCTAATGCTAGACTATATGATATGCATTAAAGCAGGGGTCTCCAACCTTGGCAACTTTAACCCTGGCGGACTTCAACTCTCAGAATGCCCCAGCTTTGCTGGCTGGGGCATTCTGAGAGTTGAAGTCTGCCAGGGTTAAAGCTTTGCTGGCTGGGGCATTCTGGGAGTTGAAGTCCTCCAGGCTTAAAGTTACCAAGGTTGGAGACCCCTGCACTAAAGTTAACAGGAGTTGTGGTAATGCCACCAGGCTTTTCAGCTTTTTGTGCTTTATTTTTCTGGAATTCCGTCTACCATTAAAACTAATTTCAGGAGGAATTAGTTACACTAGCTTCTAAAAGCTGTAGCTAGGGGCCTTGGGCAACTCTTGGGAAAATGAGATGGCCTGATTTATTTATTTACCTTCCTCACTTCCATAATGTCCTGTTATAAGATTCTTCTCCTTGCAGGAGGTATATACCCAATGGGCTTCCTCCTGAAGGCACAACTAATGCCTATGGGATGGGACACATCACCTCTCCCACATCTGTGTCAGAGTGTTCTGTTCCCTCCTGGCCTCAGCCACGCGAGCTGGCTAAACGAGCCAGTAATTAAGTTCATGGCTGCTATCAATCCTTGCAGGGAATCTGCAGCTGCCTGCCAAAGTCTCCCTTTTATCTTGGGGTTGCCAGGCAACCAGGAAGTCAGCAGTCCAGGGCGAATGTTCAGCTCAATTCTCCAAGAGTCAAAGAGTTCAGTTCAATTTTTGCTCATCACGGAGCGGAAGAGCAGCCAGGGCTGCTTTTATACTCTGTGGGGTGTGGCTCCGTGACTCAGCACTTCCTAGGCCTGCCCCACCCCTGCTTCTGTTGTTCCCGCCTCTCCTGCCTACGAAACCTAGGGTCCAGCCAGGCCTGATTGCCATCAGCCGGGTCTGGAGCGTGGCCGGGGGGGGGAGGGGAAGAGTCAGGGGATGGAGGCCTCATTATCTCCTCCACCTGGCCTGCCTCTGGCTCCTGGAGCTGAGCCAGGGAAGCCGGTGCTCCAGAGGTAAGTCCTGATTGCCCTTCCCCCTCACTTTCCGAGTCACTTTCTGACAGGGGGCCCGGCTCGGGTGGGGCGCAGCACAACACAGAGATTCCATCAGTCAGTGGATCTTGGGTGCATAGTTGTCCAGCTCAAAAGCAGCGGAGTGAAGAATGAGCACCGGTAGGATGTTGCTTGCTGCTTTGAAAGGAATGTGTCGGGTGAAATCCAGCAGGTTCTGATAGGTTCTGGAGAACCGATAGAGGAAATTATGAGCAGTTTGGAGAACCAGCAAATACTACCTCTGGCTGGCCCCAGAGTGGGGTGGGAATGGGGATTTTGCAATATCCTTTCTCCAGGAGTGGGGAGGGAATGGGGATTTTGCAGTATCCTTTCCCTGCCACGCCCACCAAGCCACACTCACCAAGCCACACCACACCACACCCACCAAGCCACACCCACAGAACTGGTAGGAAAAAAAGTTGGATTTCGCCACTGGATTGTGTGTCTTTAGGTTGAAGTCTTTTCCAGGTGTATCTGCTGGGGATGGTGATGTTGCAGAAATGTTGAAAGGGAATGGAGCTCACATTGCAGTGGCATGACACTGTTTTCATCACTTGGAGCAAAGGAATGGATTCTGCTTTTGTGGAAGGGGACTGTCTTTTTGTCCATACACATTTCCTCATCTTTATTGGTTTTTCTGTCTGTGAAAACTATTGTGGGGCAGACAATGCTTGGTTGAGCCACATTATAAGAGCACCAGCGTGCCTACCGTTCCTGTCCTAATGTTCCCTTTGATTGATTTATTTATTTATTTATTTATTTATTATTCACATTTTTATACCGCCCTTCTCCGAAGACTCAGGGCGGTGTACAGCAAATAAAACGACAATAATACAAAAACCATTTAAAATACCATAACAAAATTAAAAATCTAATTAAACTGCTGTATACTTAAAACTATTAGATAAAAATACAAAGATAAAACCCCTGTTAAAAACCCGCTAAAATCCCCAGTGATTAAAATCAATCAATCAGGCCAGCCCCGCTTGGTGAAAAAAGAAAGTCTTGAGCTCGCGCTTAAAGGTCCGAAGATCAGGGAGGAGACGGAGTCCCACTGACAGCTCATTCCACAGAGCCGGGGCCCCCACAGAGAACACTCTTCCCCTGGGGGCCGCATTCTGTACCAGATTGTATCCAATTCGTATAGTTATTTCATACTTATGCTTATATATACTGTTGTGACAAATAAAAAAATAAAAAAAATAAAAAAATTAACACTTAATCAGTAGTAGAAGATCTAATATAAATCTTTTATTATCTTAAGTTTCCTTCAAGCTTAACTTGTCATCTGGTGGGTTTCATAGACACATCAATATAATTTTCTTAGCCATAATATGGAAAGGATTTGCCATAGCTTTTGTCCTAGATAGATGGACAGGCAGAGTTAACTTCCAAGTATAAATGTACTTTTTGAGACCTCTAAAAAGCTCTCTAGAGCCCTCTGCTGGTCATGGTTGTCCATAGTATTTTATTGCAATCTTAATTGGGACTGAAATTTCCATGGTTAAGTGATGGGATTGTAAGGCTTCATGCTACAGGACAGGACTGCATCATTTAGTGAAGGTAATCCCAGCACTCCCCGCTGCAATTGTTATCTATCTCCTACCAGGGGCTAGCTGAGGACCCATTCTGATCCAAGTCTTTCATGGCTTGTTCTTTCCTAGCCGGAACCTCAGTTCTTTCAAGCTCATCTGTCTGGAACCTGCACTGCACATCGGACATAAATACAATCGAGAGAGTCCAGAGAAATTTCACAAGAAGAGTCCTCCACTCCTCTGCTCGCAATAAAATACCTAAAAAATAATAATGATGTTATTAGCTGGGTTTAGAAAATGCACTTTTCCCAAAAGATTTCCACAATTTTGGCCACTGGTGTATGTGTTTTTTGATCAGTGAAGATACTGAAGTGCTTGAGACAAAACCAGGGAGGGGTACAGTGGTGGGTTTCAATTTTTTTTACTACCGATTCTGTGGGTGTGGCTTGGTGGGTGTGGCTTGGTGGGCGTGGCAGGGGAAGGACACTGTAAAATCTCCATTTCCTCCCAATCAGCTGGGAATTGGGAGGCAGAGAATAGATAGGGGCGGGGCCAGTCAGAATTTTTACTACCGGTTCTCCGAACTACTCAAAATTTCTGCTATTGGTTCTCCAGAACTGGTCAGAACCTGCCGAAACCCACCTCTTGAGGAGTATGTATGAATTTCCCACCACTATTCAGCTTCAGAGCTTGTCGAGAGGGAAAATGTAAAGAAGGTATATTTTGTCAACTAATCTTTCCAGACTCCTGTGCGAGAAGGGTGAAGGGAGATTTTACAAAGAAAAGGCTTGTTTTCTCCCTTTGCATTGCAATAGTTTTACTCTGAAGTTTAGACAGGTTTAATCTGGAGGTTTGAAGAGTTCTTAACATGAGCAGCCCTGTTGCTTTTTGTTTGTTTGCTTTGATGATACGGTTGGTGTTTAATGTTAACTTGATGGCTAATTATATTTCTCCTCTCAGCCAGAGACAATTTTTTAATTATAAAATTGCTATCTTTTAACATTTTGAACAGAACATTGGGGAAAAGATTGCCTTGCTTAAACTATAAGAAAATCAGCATAATTTATGGCACAACAGAAGGCTATTATCTTTTAGGTAATCGGTACGGACAGATAAGTCCTCCCAGAAAGTGTCTGGAGTTCCAAACAATTTTCGCCCAAGGATTGCAATTGGCACCCAAGGACCCATGTTATGGGTTCACTCACATAATAGTTGCTATCTTGGGTGTGTCCAATAGCAAAATACCCATAGATCAGAAAGGAAACAATAGCTGAGCTGCAATTGTCCACCAATTCATTTTTTAAAAATGCTTAAAATACAGGTCAGGTGAGGGCTTGGCCTTATCTGCAATATGAAGGGAGCTGAGAGTGAATTTTCAATCTGTTGGTACAGGTACTCCTCAATTTACAACAGTTCATTTAGTGAATGTTCAGAGTCACAACGGCACTGAAAAAAGTGAGTTATGACCATTTTTCACGTGTGTGACTGTTAAAGCATCCCCATGGCTGCATGATCAAAATTCAGAAACTTGGCACCTGGTTCATATTTATGACTGTTGCAGTGTGTCCTGGGGTCATGCAATCACTTTTTGCGACCTTCTGCAAAGCAAAGTCAATGGGGAAGCCAGATTCACTTAACAGCTGTGTCATTAATTTAACAACTGCTGTGATTCATTTAACAATTGTGGCAAGAAAATTGTAAAATGGGGCAATTATTGCGAGGCATTTAACCAATGTCTCGCTTAGCAACAAAAATTTGGGGCTCTGTTGTTGTAAATCAAGGACTACCTGTATATTAAATGACCTGAAAAACTTCATTCAAGGAACCGGCTAAAGGAGAAACCAGACATTTCTTATACTAGAAATGAAGAAGAGGGCCGTGAAAATATTTGCAGATCCCTCGCATCCTGGACATAAACTGTTTCAACTCCTACCCTCAAAACGACGCTATAGAGCACTGCACACCAGAACAACTAGACACAAGAACAGTTTTTTCCCGAAGGCCATCACTCTACTAAACAAATAATTCCATCAACACTGTCAGACTATTTACTGAATCTGCACCACTATTAATCTTCTCATAGTTCCCATCACCAATCTCTTTCCACTTATGACTGTATGACTGTAACTTGTTTCTGGCAATCCTTATGATTTATATTGATATATTGACCATCAATTGTGTTGTAAATGTTGTACCTTGATGAACGTATCTTTTCTTTTATGTACACTGAGAGCATATGCACCAAGACAAATTCCTTGTGTGTCCAATCACACTTGGCCAATAAAAATTCTAAAAAAAAAATAATTCTATCTATAGATATAGGAAGACAGATAATGGAAAATCGATAATGGAAGCTGCTAGCCTCCAGAATGACTCTGGGTGGCTTAACCTAGATCCCTGATGGCGAACCTATAGCATGCATGCCACAGGTGGCATGCGAAGCGCTCTCCGTGAGCACGTGAGTTGTCACCCGTTTCAGTTTCACCGTGCATGCATTCACGCCTCCTGCTGGCCAGCTAATTTTCGGGTCTCTGGCACGGGGCGCATGTGGGAGACACATGCACATGCGTTGGAGGCCATGCACATGCATAGGGTGGGGTGGGGATCACGGGGGGAGTGGTATGCCCCCGTGCTAAAACAAGCCAAAGGGAGTTGTGGTGCACACACACCCCGGCAGCCCATTTTTGGTCCCAAGAGGCTTCAGAAAGGTCTACTAGGCCCAAAACGGGCCACGGGGGTTCATGTGCACATGTGCAGGGTGGCGGGGGCAGCATTGCATTATGGATATGGGCATGCACATGCATGACCTTCACGAGTTTCCCCTGCTTTTGGCAGGCGATGGCAAAAAGGTTAGCCGTCACTACCCTAGATGGATGTGAGGCATGTGGGGAGAAAGGAACAAAATGTGCATGGCAATGTCATGATGCAAACCCTGCAGTTTATGTCCTTGTGTCAGATGTACGTATATAAGGGGTTTAAATCACTCTCACACTGCCTGCATCATGGTTAGTTGTGGATGCCTATGACTCAAACTATCTAATTTACCCACAACAAAGTGGGGAAAAATATCAATAGACTATGTAGCATCCAGGAACAAGCTATCGGACTGCAAAATGGACCCAGAACAGAGAGAGAGCTAAACATGGCTTGCTTTCAACTACTGCTGCCACCTAAAGCATCTAAAATATACTGATATGTTGATAAGGAAATGTGTTTTGGAATGGACGCTGTTATTACTATAGAAATACCTTAAAATGTGCTTTCTGCATTTCCCTCTGATCTCATTGTTTATAGTTCCATCATCCAATCCTGAATGGTCCAGTCATATGTATTTCTAACTGAAGGTAGCACTTTGTGCATCATGATGAGTTCTGGAGTGGACAAATCAATCGGTTTGTTGGTCTTTAAAGTGCCACAAGGGTCTTTGCTGTGTTTGCTGCAATAGAATATCTGATTTATCACTCTGCATTTTTTTCCTAGACAGTCCTCTCTCCTTCCTGGGGGCTTGTGCTGTAGAATGTCCCTGAATGAAGTAGCCAAGCAACAGTTGCCATAGCAGATTCCTTTTGTTTAGTAAGTATGGGACAGAGTACTGCACTTAAGACATTCTCCCTAAACCCTTCGCTGTACTTTCACATTTCCACTTCTCAGTGGCTTTTCGAACGTTTTGCTAAAATCACACATGCATGCATCGTAGCTGTTTTCAGACGTGATAGTATCTGTGTGGAAAGTGTGACTGGACATACAAGGAATTTGTCTTGGTGCATACGCTCTCGGTGTACATAAAAAAAAGATACGTTCATCAAGAATCATGATAGCACTGTTCCAATATTTGAGGGGCTCTTGCAAAGACGAGGAGGTCAAACTATTTTCCAAAGCACCAATAAGCAAGATAAGAAACAATGGTTGGAAACTAACCAAGGAGAGAAGAAATCTAGAACTAAGGAGAAATTTCCTAATGGTGAGAACAATTAACCAAAGGAATAACTTGCCTTCAGAAGTTGTGGGTATCCCATCACTGTAGGCTTTCAAAAAGAAACCGGAGAAATATTTGTCTGAAATGATATAGGATCTCCTGCTTGAGCAGAGAATTGGATTCTGGAGTCCAATAATAACTCTATTATTCTATGCTCTATGTTTCTATGACCATGATTGAAAAAGAGACAATCACTTAGCTGAGGCTTCTTCAATTTTCCTTGATCTTTTTACTCAGTTTGGAAGGTGAAAGGATGGAAGAATTTGATTTGCATTTCTGAAAAAAAGAGAAAAGAAAACAGTAGTATAATAGACAGGGTTCTCAATCTGTCACAAGTAACCTCTTTAACAAGAGCAGCATGAGGGAGACATAGCTGTATTTAATTACTTGTAATAGATAAACCTAAACATCTACGCAGATGTAAGTCCAATGGAGCACATGGATAGATCTGTTTCTGGAACTGAAGCACCATTGTGACAAAAGAATAAAAAGTATAGTTTTTCCTATATAGATTCAAATTCCATCGAATACAATAGGATTTGCTACTAAGCAAACATAAATATAGTTTAAAGATTCAATCTGCGTTGGTCACCGGGGCTGGAGGTTTAGTCTTCTGAGCTTTCAGACTTGTGCTGGAGCCCATCCTCAGGGAACTTCTCTCTACCAGAATGTGAGAACAGATTTGTCACAGATGTGAGAACAATCTGTGACTGACATATATTGGATCCTGCAGCATTATCCTGGGACATGTACTGTATATCTGCCTTCGTTCATGAAATATGATTTTGTTTTGAATCATCTTTTCAAGCAGCGTGTGGAATTGATCAGCTTAGTAACAATTCAGATATTTAGACAAACTTTCTTACTCTTTGTACTCTAGATATTACAAAGTATTTATATATTCTACATATGCAAATAGCATTCCCCGAGACCTGGATGGCTCCAACTTTGTTAGTCTCCCGACAAAACCTAATTTTGCTCTCAAGTGCAGGGTCTAGGTCCTCAGTAGAACCTGACTTGCATAATTTGATTGGGATATAATTTTACTGTAATGTTGCTTTATGACTTCTTGCCTTCCTTCTTGCATTTTGAGTCACCCAGAATCATAAGATTGGGATGGGCTCAATATAAATTTTATAAAATTCAGATAAATAAATAAATGTAAATAAATATATTCACATGGAATGATAAGTTGCATCCCCATGTTTTTTGAAAGAGAATGGATGAATTCATGAGACCCATTAAACCAAACCCAACAAAACCACTTTGTGGTATACCTGAGTACCCATAATAGGGCTCTTTTCATAGCAGTTCTCTTTGTTTGCTTGTTCCTCTTGACCTTTATGTCCTGTCATCGTCTCTTGATTCTTGCTGTATGCTTGCATTGCTTAAAACAGGGGTTCCCAACCTCCGGGCTGTGGCCCAGTACCCAGACTGCGGCCTGTTTGGAAACAGGCTACAAAAGTGATGGGAGGCTCCATTTGCTTGAGTGGCGGGCAAGTGCCTGTGTGCAGTTCCATTTGTGTGAGCCTGCTGCTTGCGTGGAGCTCTCCCCCACACTGATCCACAAACCCGGAAAGGTTGTGGACCGCTGGCTTAAAACCTAACCAAACCAACATTCAATAATAGTTTGCTTTTTGAAAAAGGAAATAAAATACAGAGATGGGCATCCTCTTCATACTTTTAGGGATTGGGATATCCTTGGAAATACTATCTGCAAAAACGAAAAAAAAAAAAAAGAGAGAGAGCTGGCTCTTGTTAGGAATGTCCCTAATTAGGACTTGGGTTGAAACCCATTCCCTGTAACTTGCTCACTCCTGACATCTCAAACTTCTGGAGTTTTCATTGCTTGTGCTACACTGTGACTGCTTGGAGGGATATATAAATAGCAAACTGTACTTAAATCTTCCTTGAATAATGACTAAACAACTGTAAAGGATTATTTGTGTTTTATTTTCAGGAACGGTTTAAAGGCCACCTCACAAACATAATTCTGTTGCCGTCATCTTCAAAGTCCTGATTTCATACCTATTTCAGTTAATTCCATTCTTTGCTCTTGAAATGCTTTGTGTAGCCCTCTTCCCAAGTTGGAAACAGGTTCTTTAAAAGACTTTGAAGATCATCATAGATTGTCATGAGCTGCCAGTCAGAAACCTGTCCCACCTCTCAACATATTTCCAGATGAATAAAACAATAGTTCTACATAGGGTAGATAGCTTCCAATCTTTCTACTTTCATTGTAGCTCTACATCATACAGAATACATAACTGGTGACTCAACAGACTAATGCAGTCTGTTATTAACAGCAGCTGCTTGCAATTACTGCAGGTTCAAGTCCCACCAGGCCCAAGGTTGACTCAGCCTTCCATCCTTTATAAGGTAGGTAAAATGAGGACCCAGATTGTTGGGGGGGCAATAAGTTGACTTTGTAAATATACAAATAGAATGAGACTATTGCCTTACACATTGTAAGCCGCCCTGAGTCTTCGGAGAAGGGCGGGATATAAATGCAAATAAAAAAAAAAAAAATTAAAAAAAAAACAGTGTACAAAAATCCATAACTGAAACCAGACCGTTAAGCCTCACTGCAGCCCTAGTAAAACATTGCAACAAACAGTGTTTATTTTTAAACCTTAGGAATCTAAGATTCTCCAGTTGTTGGGGAAGCCCCAGGAAATCTGTACCGTGGTCAGGATAATGAAGTTGATTGTAACCACATTTTGATGAGCATGATGTTTTGACCCAGCTCCTCAAACATGACAAACCCTCTGAAGTTAACTAAAAGATTCCTTGATTAGGAGCGCCAGCAGCCCCGGCAAAAAGTTTCTCTCTCAACGCAGGCTAACAAGTCCGGCTGGCTGGGAGATGAATAGTTGTCTGCCACATCTATTAATCTCCGCCCCCCGTCTTTTATCTCCAGAGCTAGGGTGGAGCTTGGCTAGCAGGCGTGGCTTTTCCTTCCCAAGGATTGGCCCATGGATTTCCACTGCTCTTCTCTTCACTGCCTTCTGTGCATCCACGCGTCAGGCACTGGACCCAGCTGTTTCTCCTCTTCCTCATCAGCCACCTCCAGACCTGGGGTTTCTTGACTCTCCATCTGAGGGGTGACGGATGGCCCAGGCTATGCCTCTCTCTCTCTCTGCCAGCTCCATTCCCTCTTCCCCCTCGGAGCTCTCAGGTTTCCTTGATGCTGATCAACTCCCATGCCGCCTCCTCCTCTGATTTGGCTGCTGGAAGGGCCTCAACACATGGGTTCTCTGAACCACCCTTAGGGGCTTAGCAGGGGATCCTTAATAAGAATGTTAAAGTTTCTTAAATGATAGATGGACCTTGTAGACGTTTATTACAGTTTGGCTCTATCTCTGGATAGAGATTTCCAAACTCAGACACTTATTTTAGAGGTCTGCTTCAGTGGTGGGTTTCACATTTTTTTACTACTGGTTCTGTGGCCATGGCTTGGTGGGCGTGGCAGGGAAAGGATACTGTAAAATCTCCATTCCTTCCCCACTCCAGGGGAAGGATACTGCAAAATCCCCATTTCCTCCCGATCAGCTGGGACTTGGGAGGCAGAGAATAGATGGGGGTGGGGCCAGTCAGAATTTTTACTACCGATTCTCCAAACTACTCAAAATTTCCGCTACCGGTTCTCCAGAACTGGTCAGAACCTGCTGAAATCCACCTCTGGTCTGCTTGGTAGAAGGAATGCATTTAGTATATAGCCCAAGCTGTTTTTAATCTGTTTTGGCACTGTTTTATCTTATACTGCTTGAGTAATATTCAGAAGCCTGCAGCTACATGAGGAGACACAACCTTTTGGACCTCTTATGCTACAATTAGCTCTACCCTTGAGAAAAAATGTTGCAGGGTGCTGGGGCTAGCTAGGCAAAGTCTGATGGTTGCTAGGACATTCTTTTAGGAGGTGGCCTAGTCAGATTGGAGATGACTTCCATGGTTTCTGAACCATCCAGGACAGGAGTCTTGCCTAGCCAGGGACAACACTGGCTCCTGATAGCAAAATGTCTATTCAAACCACTCAGGTATGGCATGCTCAGCCCTAACTTCTTTGCCTTCCCATCTTCCCATCACCAGAGTTAGTAGTTCAAGATCAAAAGAGCAAGAGGTCCACCATGGGAAGAGAGGGCAACAATTTACTGTGTGCTGCTTGACATAAAAAACTTTCACATGGTCTAAAGTTTTCCCTTAGATCAGGTCTCTCCAAACTTGGCGATGTTAAGACTTGTGGACTTCAACTGTCAGAATTCCCAAGCCGGCATGACTAAGTGGTCGAACCTCAGTTTTGGTCGCCACAATGTAAAAAAGATGTTGAGACTCTAGAAAGAGTGCTGTCGTGTCCCACTCCTCCGCTGACGGCTGGGTCAGGGAAATCCGAATCAGGCTTGCCTCTGCAGCTCTGCCCAAAGTCCTAGCAAAGTCCTCAGAGCAGGCAGGAGACCAGTAAGTGACTTCAGCAAGATAAGTTCGACTTTTGCCTGACTCAGAGACTGCCAGAAAGCAGATCCTTTATATAGGCCATGGGGTGTGGCTCCATGACTCAGCACTCATTAAGGCCTGCCCCTCCCTTCCCTCTGTTGCCTCCGCCTATCCAGCCTTCTGATGCGAGGGTCACACCAATCAGCTGTTGGTAATAAACCCTCCTCAGGCTCACATGCTGTGGAGGAGGGGGAGGGGTCTAGCTGCTCCGTTCGCCTGGGCATGGAGTCAGGGCTGGGGCAGGGAGATTCTCCTTCTTCTGCAGTTTGTGTGGGCATGGAGCCAGGACTGGGACCGGGAGGCATACATTCCTCAGTGTTCGGGAGCAGGTAAGAAGGCCCCAGCTGCTCTGAGGGCGGGCAAGACACAACAAGTGCAGAGAAGAGCAACAAAGATGATTAGGGGACTGGAGGCTAAAACATATGAAGAACGGTTGCAGGAATTTGGTATGCCTAGTTTAATAAAAAGAAGGACTAGGGGAGACATGATAGCAGTGTTCCAATTTCTCAGGGGTTGCCACAAAGAAGAGGGAGTCGGGCTGTTCTCCAAAGCACCTGAGGGTAGAACAAGAAGCAATGGGTGGAAACTGATCAAAGAAAGAAGCAACTTAGAACTAAGGAGAAATTTCCTGACAGTTAGAACAACTAATAAGTGGAATGACTTGCCTGCAGAAGTTATGAATGCTCCAACACTGGAAATTTTTAAGAAAATGTTGGATAACCATCTGACTGAGATGGTGTAGGGTTTCCTGCCTGGGCAGGGGGTTGGACTAGAAGGCCTCCAAGGTCCCTTCCAACTCTGTTGTTATGTTATGTTAAGTTATTCAGGAACTACCTGGATAACTATATACCTCTATAACTGTCTGGTTCGGTTCTGCAACCCAACAAGAAAAACACAGACTTCAGAGGATAATTAGAACTGCAGAAAAAATAATTGCTACCAACCTGCCTTCCATTGAGGACCTGTATACTGCACGAATCAAGAAGAGGGCCGTGAAAATATTTACAGACCCCTCGCATCCTGGACATAAACTGTTTCAACTCCTACCCTCAAAACGACGCTATAGAGCACTGCACACCAGAACAACTAGACACAAGAACAGTTTTTTCCCGAAGGCCATCACTCTGCTAAACAAATAGTTCCATCAACACTGTCAAACTATGTACTGAATCTGCACTACTATTAATCGTCTCATAGTTCCCATCACCAATCTCTTTCCACTTATGACTGTATGACTATAACCTGTTGCTGGCAATCCTTATGATTTATATTGATATATTGACCATCAGTTGTGTTGTAAATGTTGTACCTTGATGAACGTATCTTTTCTTTTATGTACACTGAGAGCATATGCACCAAGACAAATTCCTTGTGTGTCCAATCACACTTGGCCAATAAAATTCTATTCTATTCTATTCTATTCTATTCTATTCTATTCTATTCTATTCTATTCTATTCTATAAGACTTTATTGCATTGGATTGGTAATTCTCAGTCAGGCCACCAGGTGGAGCTTCAGCCCTTGTTCCAGCTGTTTGACTTCAGAATACAGTGTAATATATAAACCTTGGTTTCAGTTTATTGGATTGTTCCAACAGCTAGTTCATTGAACAGTTTCTGAATATAAGGAAATGCTTTCTTTGCTCCTTTGTGTCTCACAAGTCTGCTTTTAAACAGTTGGGGCTTCCTACTAAAACACATGATTCTACTTTCACTGGGCTAAAGCCACACATTCCTAGTACTCGTTCTAATGTGGTTTTCTATTACTTTCTTGTCCTAAGACATAGTAACTTTCAATAGGCCTTAACAGTGAACTCTGTACATGGCTTGTCCTGTATATTGTGACTCTCTACTTTCTTATTGCAATGGACACTCCATCAGAGTCTTTATCATCAGCTCTCACTAATTTGAGATTCTCCCTCTAGGAATTTCTCTGCTCTTTTCTTTGCATTGTTATTTAGGAAAAGGGACACATGTGACATGCAAATGCTGCGGAAGGAGCAAAGCTATGGCATCTTATCTCAGTTTTGTTCTCTTAATGTTTGACATTTTGGGGGGGGGAGACAGGTATAAGGAGATACCACTACTACCACAGTCCCACCCAAAAAGATCTGTCTTCAAATGAATTAAATTAGATTATTTTGGACACACAATCAAGACAGTCTTTTCCTGACAAACACATTCTAAGGCTTCATTGCCATCTATCTACATTTGAGCTAGTTCTAAATTTGGCTTTAATGTGCCTTGCACAAAGTACCGTATATAGATTTAGGAATCAGTTCTTATAGCAATCTTTTCTTTTCTTTTTTTCTTGTATTTTGCCGATCTGGTTAGTTTATAATTTTTGTTCCAAATTGTTTCCCAATCCTCTAATTCGATATTATGCCCAATATTTCTAGCCCAGGCTATCATAGCTCCTTTTACTATATCTTCTGCTCTGTCAAATTCTAATAAATAATTATAAATTTTGGTTATTAATTTTTCATCCAGACCAGTCAATATTTTGTCTAATTGTTTTGCTAGAGTTTCAATACCGTATTCATCTTTATCTTTTATATATCTTGATTTTAATTGTAAGTAAGGCCACCAATCTATATTTATTCCCTGTTCTTCCAATTCTTGCCTATTTTTTAGATTCCCCTGGTCATCTAGAATTTCATTGTATTTTGCCATTTTACTTAGATTCAAAGTATTGAGATGGATCATTGCTTCCATCGTCGAAACCCAATTAGGGATTTTCATATAATGTTTTTTCTTAATTTATTGCCATGTTTGCATTAGGGCTTCTCGTATTTTATGTTGTAAGAAATATGAATGAAATTTGTTTTCTCTGTCCCATAGGAAGGCATGCTATGTCCTTCCAATATGAGTAATCTTTTATTTCTCAAACTGATCCATTCTTTAATTCAAACTAAGATTGTTGCCTGATAATAAAGTCACCAGAAATTTTCTTTTCCAGACATTTGCTGGCTCACTTTGTAATTTAACTTGTTCTTCCAGGCAAACTTTTTTTCTATAAAAGCTAGTTTTCAATTTCTGTTCTGGGCATATTCTTTTAGAATGCAGAAATAAGTATATAGTTAGGGTTGCATGTAAAAAAGAACTCCTTGCGGATTTTACTCGCTAGTCATTGCCGAATATAGGGGGCAGTGCTCATCTCCTTTTCAAGGCCATTGAGCCAACGCTGTCTGAAGACATTTCCATGGTCATGTGGCCAGCATGACATCACAGAGCACTGTTATCATTCCACCAAAGTGGTACCTATTTATCTATTTGCATTTACATACTTTCGAACTGCTAGGTTGGCAGGAGTTGGAGCAAGGACGGGAGCTCACCCTGTTATGTAGAGCTTGGGTCTTGAACCTGGGCTACTGGCCTTCCAGCCACTCCAGGGTTACATGCAAATTTCATTTACAGAAACTGCAATTGAATTGTATGGAACAAAGTTGATTTCAGTCAGAGGGAAAGTTGAAAAGAAAGTTGTTTTATGAGTGGGATGGCTTGTTTGAAACATTTATTCATTCTCTCACCAATTAGAAAAGTTCTGAGTGCAGTTCAGTTTTTTTTTATTAAAAAGTTTTACCACAATTTAAACAAATAATTACCCTTCTCCTCCCTCCACCCCCCCACCCTCCCCCCTTCACCCAACCCCCCCCCCCCGGACTTCCCAGAGCAAATACAGGGTATAGCATTTACCAATCATAAGCTAAAATACACTAATTATTCATAAACTCCCATCCCTCCCCTAGAACAGTTCAGTTTTTTTTAAGTTCCTGCATTTATAATCTTAAACAGCCTTTCCCAGGGGATTATAATTCCCAGGAGTTGTGATCCCAACATATCTGGAAGGCACTAAGTTACAGACCTCTAGAAAGGCAGAAAGGAAAAGGAAAATAAAGAACTTGCTCTTCTTCCCATACTCTGACTAAATGGTTGATAGAGAACAGAAGTCTGATGGAGGTGACTTCCCAGAAATAAAGACTAAGAATTAATGGTAGCTTCTGTGTTTCATTCCAGTGCTGTTTCTGAGTATATCCCAGTAGTGATATCTGAACCAGTTTACTACCGGTTTGCTGGCTGCACATGTGCACTGCACGGGCATGCGAAGTGCACTCCATGCACCAAATGTGAGGTGCGTGCGTGCAGTGCATGGCAAAAGGAGGCATACAGTAAGTAGAATAGCAGGCAGGGGGGGTGATCAGCTCTGGCACGCAATCTTTTTTTTTACTTTTAAAAGCATTTTTTATGACCTATTTGGCTGAATAGGTTGCAAAAAAATGCTTTTGAAAGAAAAAAAAGGCTCTGACAATCGCATGGCTCAGCTGGGCATGGGGGGGTGGGCTGGGATTTTTGCTACCAGTTCTCTGAACCACCTGCCACCATCGCTACCGGATCGGCCGATCCGGTCCAAACTGGGAGCATTTCCACCCCTGGTATATCCTTAATTTTCTCCAATCTAAGCAATCAGTTCTCCAAGATAAAAAAAAGCCCTCACGCTTGAAAGATTGAAATCTGGCCACCACTGAGATCCCAACATCATATGATCATAGGGATCTCCTTGAATCTTTTGTCCCTGAAGGGTATCACAATGTAACTTTAAGAGAGAGAGGTTAAAATGTAATTGTACTTATAATTTCTGTGAAGGAGCCTCTTCTTTGTATCTTTTTTTACCTTTCCTTTTTGAGCTTTTGAGCTTTAAATTCATCAGGTTGCTTAGCTTTCTTTGAATGCCAAGTGGGCAGATTTATGGGACCCTAGAATAAGTTTTTTATGGAAAACCTATGATCTGTAATTTAACTACCTGATCCTATCCCCATATCTTTTTTTCTTGGGGAGTGAGATAAGATTATATTTAATTTAGAGAGCCAGTTAACCATTTAGAGTCTCACTTAATCATTTGCTAAGGCATCAGGCTAGAAACTGGGAGACCATGAGTCTTACCTTTGGTACAGATCAGCTGGGTGAACTTGGGCCAGACACTTTCTCTCAGCCCTAAGAAGGAGGCAATGGCAAACCACTTCTTGCCAAGAAAACTGCAGGTTTTCTCTGAGAATTGGGTACAACTGAATGAAAGAAGAAATAAAAATTAATTTAGCCTTTTCTCCTTCCAATGCGAGAAGTATATTTCTTGGTGGATTTTTAAAATTTTTTGTTTTGTTTTATATTCACTTTCAGGATAATTTTGTCCCCAATTTCTGTCCCCCCGCCCCCTTGCCATCTGTGCCCTGTGTACCCAGAGACATGATTTAATTTTAATTATTGCAATGGTGTTGCCTCTTCTGATCAATAAATTAACCTTT
Organism: Ahaetulla prasina; assembly: GCF_028640845.1. NCBI lineage: Eukaryota > Metazoa > Chordata > Lepidosauria > Squamata > Colubridae > Ahaetulla > Ahaetulla prasina. The sequence continues at coordinate 125,437,696 of NC_080541.1, forward strand.
GCCATTGTGGAAATAATAAAAGAAAAGCCTCCAGTCTGCCTGAATTGAGTGAAATAATTTTCTCATTGTCTTGTTCAAAAGGTGAAGCAATCTTACTCTGACACCTCTTAGTATTTCTTTTCACTAAAAGCCTCCAGAAGAAAGACCTGTTGTTTTTCTACATGTCATAATCCGAATCTGTAGATTGGACAATGACAACCTCCAGATTGTAGAGAGAGGGGAATTATGATGTAACTTTAGAAGCAGAATATCTGTACTTACACCTGCTGTGAAGAATATCGGAAGCCACTGCTTTGCCTCTTTTTTTCTTTCTTTTCTATTTTTCTTCAGCTTTTTTCTTTTCTTGCTTTTTTTTGCTTTCTCTTTGCTTTCTTCTTCTTTTTTCTTCCTTTCTTCTTTAGTCTGCATTCTTTAGTCTGCATTGGTTTTATCTTCTTTTTAAAAAATGTTTCAATAAGAATATATTAAATATATTAATATATAATATATATTTAAATATATTAAATATATATATTAATTTTTTTAATTTACATTTATATCCCGCCCTTCTCCGAAGACTCAGGGCGGCTTACAGTGTGTAAGGCAATAGTCTCATTCTATTTGTATATTTACAAAGTCAACTTATTGCCCCCCCAACAATCTGGGTCCTCATTTTACCTACCTTATAAAGGATGGAAGGCTGAGTCAACCTTGGGCCTGGTGGGACTAGAACCTGCACTAATTGCAGGCAGCTGTGTTTTAATAACAGGCTATCTTACAGCCTGAGCCACCATGACTCATGATTAAGCTGATAAGTTTAGGTGCCAAAATGCACTCCAAAAATTGAGTTCATGTTATCTGGATGGGCTTATCTATGGGCAAATACAATAATGCTTTGTAAAAGTATCTGTATTTTATATGTATATATTTGTTGGTAGCAGACCCTTGAATTTTGAACCAAAATACTATGAACAACGTATGTCAGTTTATCTGTGAGTGGTGCAGTTTTTCATGGTATTTTGGTTAAAAATTCAAGGATTGACTTATTGGCAGATGGACTTATATGCAGGTAGATATAGTATGATCTTTTTAATCCTCTATAACCGTGGTGGCGAACCTATGGTACGCATGCCACAGGTGGCACATGGAGCCATATCTGTGGGCACGTGAGCATTGCCCTAGCTCAGCTCCAGCACACTGGTCAGCTGATTTTCGGGCCTTCTGGTCCCACTGTAAGTCTGCAAATGGGCTGTTTCCGGCCTCTGGAGGGCCTCTGGGGGGTGGGGTGGGGAAGGTTGTTTTCACCCTCCCCAGGCTCCTAGAAAGTCTCTGGAGCCTGGGGAGAGTGAAAATCGGGCCTATCAGGCCCACCATGCCATTATGTGCCAAAAGCGGGGGGAGCGCGGGTGTGTGTGTCATGTGTGCATGTGTGGAGGGGCAGGGCATGGGAGGCATTGAATTATGGCTGTGGGCATGCATAATAACCCCCCTGCACTTCCCCCACTTTTGGCACGCAAGGGCAAAAAGGTTAGCTATCACTGCTCTATAAAATAGTTGGATTGCACCAGAGTTTCAAGAAGCCTTATAAAGGAACTAAATGAATAAAAACAGGGTGCAGACCAGAGGTGATATTCAGCAGGTTCTGACCAGTTCTGGAGAACCAGTAGCCGAAATTTTGAGTAGTTCGGAGAACCGGTAAATATAACCTCTGACTGGCCCCACCCCCATCTCTTCTCTGCCTCCCGAGTCCCAGCTGATCGGGAGGAAATGGGGATTTTGCAGTAACCTTCCCCTGGAGTGGGGTGGGAATGGAGATTTTACAGCATCCTTCCCCTGCCACACCCGCCAAGCCATGCCCACAGAACAGGTAGTAAAAAAATTTGGATCCCACCACTGGTACTTGAGATCAGTGAAATCCCAGTAGGACTGGCTTAAATTTTTAAATATTACTTTAACTAGGGTTGTAATTTTTATGAATTTTAAGGGTTTTTAAATTTAATTATTTTAAATTTTGGCCAACTATAGAATATGTTTTTTAATTCTTTGTTTTAATTGTATATTGTACTGTTTTTATAATTGGCTGTACACCGCCCTGAGTCCTTCGGGAGAAGGGCAGTATAAAAATCTAATAAATAAATAAATAAATAAATAACAGCTAATCTAAAAATATGGATGCAGCATTTTTTTTTGCTAGGGAAGTCTGTGCAGAAAGAAGGACCTACTATACAGGAATGTTCCTGTCCACAATTGTGTTATCGGCCAATCCTTTATTTATTCTGGCTTCAAGTTATTAAGATGTTAGAGAAAAACACCAATAGCTTGAATTTCACATAAATGAACTCTGGTAGAGTATATCAAAGTATAGAACAATGAACCACAGACATTTTTCAAGCAATTATTTTATGCAAATGTAGCATCTAAGCTGTTTTGAGGGCAGATTCACACAGAATGTATTGCGGTAATTCCATTTGGATGCTGTAAAGGCATCAGGAAGTCTACAGACATTTATATGTATTCTATCCATTGATAGTGCTTTTCATCTGTCAATAGAATAGAATAGAATTTTTTATTGTCCAAGTGTGATTGGACACACAAGGAATTTGTCTTGGTGCATATGTTCTCAGTGTACATAAAAGAAAAGATACCTTCATCAAGAATCATCAGATACAACATTTAATAATAGTCATAGGGTACAAATAAGCATTCAGGAAACAATCAATATCAATATAAATCGTAAGGATACAAGCAACAAAGTTACAGTCATACATGGAAGGAGATGGGTGATGGGAATGATGAGAAGATTAATAGTAGTGCAGATTTAGTAAATAGTTTGGCAGTGTTGAGGGAATTATTTGTTTAGCAGAGTGATGGCGTTCGGGAAAAAACTGTTCTTGTATCTAGTTGTTCTGGTGTGCAGTGCTCCCTAGTGTCGTTTTGAGGGTAGGAGTTGAAACAGTTTATGTCCAGGATGTGAGGGATCTGTAAATATTTTCACAGCCCTCTTTTTGACTGGTGCAGTATACAGGTCCTCAATATATGGCGGGTTGGTAGCAATTGTTTTTTAAAAAATTTTTTTATTTTTAAAACAAACAATACTACAGTTTTGATTGATTAAAATATTCAGATTAAAATATCTGAATATATATTGGATGATAAAATGTAAGATTAGATAAACTAATGGTATGTATTTGTTGAAATTGCACAAAATATTTGTAACTTACCCACCGACACATTGTATCTGAATGGAAGATGCTTTTATGTTTGGTAGCAATTGTTTCTTCTGCATTTATATGTATTCCATACATCCATAGTGCTTTTCAGCTGTCAGACTGATACGGAATACTTTATGTTGATTAGTTTAGATTGGATTAGATTTAATGCTCTGAGGTACACGTGTACTGTGGTGACTCATAATGACCAAGACGTTGTCGCAGGTTCATATTTGCCCAGAAAATAGATTTCTCAGAGAAAGTTTGATTCTCTGAGAAATTCATGGGAAAACTAGACAGACAAATGACTGGTTTAGTCCTGCCCTGGCTCCCAACTTCCCCACTGTCTAGGAATTTAGGATTTTTCACCCAGCGTTTCTGGAAGGCCTCAGATTAGGAAAAGTTGTAACTTTCTAAGCCTACACCTTGTAGCCTTTGCTTTCCACTTGGAGTACTCCTCTGCTTTTCACACATGGGACTGCCACTTCAATACGAACTAATAAAACAACCATACCATGGAAGAGTTAAATCCCTGCCTTCTAAAGATTAGTAATAGGAAAATCACTGCCCTCAGCCAAGTTGACCTTTTTTTAAAGGCATTATCTGAGGCTGCAGGGGACAGCTGAAATTTTAGAAAGAGAAGCAGCCCCCAGGAGAAGGGTTAGCAGTTGAAAAGAGAAAGAGAGAAACTAAATCATGCTCTGGAGATTTTCCCGGCCAGCCAGGTATAATAAGATCCAAAATGTGACCTTTAATGTCAATATGTTGACTCTAGCCTGCTGTGACAGACGAAACCAATCCACTAGGCTGTCTGGCATCAAATCATTTTAGATAAAAGGAGAGCTAGAATGCCTCAGTTAGTAGAAAAGAAGAAGGGAAGCTTTACAAAAATGTGGGGGGAAAAAGGAGCTTTGTATCAGAGGAGAAACACAGATAAAACTTCAGCCTGGGACCTGAAAAAGGATCCACAGGTATCAGGAAAGCCTCAACCTTCCAGCGAGAAGTTTTTGATCAGTTTAGTGGGCAACATTATGAAGCTTCCCTTGTGAACAGAATGTGCTGTCTGGAAATATCCTGGAATGGTACAAATTAAGGAGAGACATGAAGGGGGAAAAAAAGGTATGGAAAGGAATATCAACAGGTGATATAGCAAGAGAGGAAGAAGTTAGGAATGAAGTTGATAAGAGATTTCTTTAAAGACTGTTGTTGTTGTTAGTTGCGAAGTTGTGTCCAACCCACTGCGACCCCATGGACAACGTTCCTCCAGGTTTTCTTGTCCTCTACCATCCTCTGGAGCAGGGGTCTCCAACCTTGGCAACTTGAACAAATGACTTGACTTACAATCATTTTGTTCCGTGACCATTTGAAATTACAACAGCACTGAAAAAAGTGACTTACGATTGTTTTTCACACTTACGACCGTTGTAGCATCCCCATGGTCACATGATCAAAATTCAAACGCTTAGCAACTGGCATGTATTTATGGCAGCTGCAGAGTCCTGGGGTCATGTGATCACCTTTTTTTTGCGACTTTCTGACAAGCAAAGTCAGTCTGGGAAGTCGGACTCACTTAAAAATTGTGTTACTAACAACTGCAGTGACTTACTTAACTGTCATAAAATGGGGGCAAAACTCACTCAACAACTGCCTTGCTTAGCAATGGCAAATGTTGGGCTCAATTGTGGTTGTAAGTTGAGGACTGCTTGTACTCCAAAATGACATCCTTTCGGATAAGTCTCCCTCGTCTTGGTCCTCTAGAAGGCAATGAGGTTTTAAAGTTTTTCTTCCACTTTGAGGACTAGAAACCTATCTTTTTGTATTGAAATCGAACCTCTGTAAAACTGTTGATGTTCAGACTGGAAGCTGATGGACTTGGCTGCCATTAAAAAGTGAACAGTTTCTTTTTCTCTCCCCTACTGCACGGTAGATCCAGTTTGGAGTTTACATAAATCTCTCCACTGCTTGGCTTGTACTGTATTCTACACAGCTCCTTCAAGGAGGAGATAATTAGCACTTGAGCTTGCTCACTCAGTACTGCAGCCAAGGAAATGGGGAAAGAAAAGGAAAGGAGGGATTGGCTGCCATGTGCAACTGAATGGCATACGAGAGAAGAGAGCCGAATAAATACTTCATAATTACAGCTTGCCCAGCAAGGAGTTCCCTACAGCTCAGTGGGGCATCTGCCCTTCATATCAGAAAAAGGACAGAGAAGATAGTGCAGAGAAGAGGGGAAGCTGCAAAACCCAATTCATTTCAGAACCCCGCAAAATATTAGCAAACTTAAAACAGTGCTATGGTGGTAAGGTGGGAGGGAGGGAGAGGAGTTGCAATTTTTGCAATTGATTTGCAAAATTAATATTCATTTACCCAGAAGCACCAGTGAGGCCAAATCTAAAATACTAGAATGTGAAAGCTTGGGGGCAGGAGTGGAACTAGGATAAAGCTTAAAAAAATAAAATATTTGAAGTAGTTTTCCTCTAATCCAGTGGAAAAACTGTCACTATCTATGTAAGGGTGTCCATATATGTGAAAAATGTTAATTGCATTCCCTTTTCAGTGGAGTTAAATATTTACACAAGTCATTCTGTAAGCCACCGTTTTTTCAGTCAGTTACTGCAAAACTCCTAGCTTTAAGATTATCGAATTAATGCTAATTATGCCAGCTTTGCTAATCACACATTGTTTACATGTGTCTCATGCAGACAACCTCACTTTCAGTCATTGCTCAGTAGGGCTGGAACACTCTTCTATGAAATCTTAGTACTGGTCCTTGTTAGCAGATATGGACAACTAATGGGCAGTGTTTGTGTAAAACAGCTTCCTCCATTCCTTGGGGAAATAAGAACTTGTTTCAATTTCCTATGAAAAGGAAGAATATACTTGGAACATGTCAGTTTCAATATCATAGGCTGCTACAGAAATTCACCCATACATACAGTGATGGCTCAAATAACATACTAAGCCATAAAACTTAGTTTACAGTTGGATTTGCACAACAGACAAAATTAAAACAAACTATAATAGGGCTTCATGAATTTTATGAACTGGGGTGTGATTTCATATACAGTAATACTAAAGACTTTACTCGGTGTGACACATTCCTCTTGCATCAACTCAAAATGGGCAAGGTTCTGTTTAGAAAACATAATGATATCATAGTACTGTTGGCTTGTGTTGCTTATTTGCCAAGAGTATGCCATGGCATAGGGCCGGGTTATTTACGGGACCGTCTACTGCTACCGAATACCTCTCACCGACCCGTGCGCTCTCATAGAGAAGGACTCCTCAGGGTGCCGTCAGCGAGGCAATGTCGTCTGGCGACGCCCAGGGGAAGGGCCTTCTCTGTGGGGGCTCCCACCCTCTGGAACGAACTACCCCCCGGACTTCGTCAGCTTCCGGACCTTCGGACCTTCCGCCGCGAGCTTAAAACATACTTATTTAATTGCGCAGGACTGAGTTAGATTTTAAATTTATGGGTTTTAAATTGGGTTTTATTCCTATATTTTTAATTATTGGGCTTTTAGAATAAGTTTTTTAATTGTTTTTATATTGTATTTATGTGTTTTTTAAGTGCCTGTAAACCGCCCTGAGTCCTTCGGGAGATAGGGCGGTATATAAATATGATCAAATAAATAAATAAATAAATAAATAAATAAATAAATAAGTAATATGCAGAGCAGCTAATAGCAAAATGCATAAAAGACTTTACTGCATAAAATAAAATTAAACATATTCAGTATACATACTTTTAAAAAAAAAGAAACAGTAGCCACCAGTTAAAAACTAAGTCTAAAGTTAAAAGACAAGTCTAAAGTTAGTCTAAGTTAAACTAAGTCTAAGTTATAAAGCCCAATCAGGAAAGGTTTTTTTGCCTGCCAACATAAATACACTGAAGATAGAGCTGGTCTGATTTTCTTTGAGAAAGAATTCCAGAGCTCGGGAACAACTACTGAATGGGCCACTCCCAGGTTCATGTTGAAGCTGCACATTCTTCTCATGGAAGCAGGGCAAAAGAAAGGCTTCTCCCAAGGAACATAATGTAATGTTCTAGCAATGTAATGCCTAGTTTAATGAAAAGAAGGACTAGGGGAGACATGATAGCAGTGTTCCAATATCTCAGGGGTTGTCACAAAGAAGAGGAAATCAAACTATTCTCCAAAGCACCTGAGGGTAAAACAAGAAGCAATGGGTGGAAACTAATCAAGGAGAGAAGCAACCTAGAACTAAGGAGAAATTTCCTGACAGAACAATTAACCAGCGGAACAACTTGCCTGCAGAAGTTGTGAATGCTCCAACACTGGAAATTTTTAAGAAAATGTTGGATAACCATTTGTCTGAAATGGTGTAGGGTTTCCTGCCTTGGCAGGGGGTTGGACTAGAAGACCTCCAAGGTCCCTTCCAATTCTGTAATAATAATAATAATAATAATAATAATAATAATAATAATAATAATAATAATAATAATAATGTAATTCAACACAACATAAAATGACGGCCAGTTTGGTGTAGCTGTTAAGGTACCAAGCAAAAAAACCAGGAGACTGTGAGTTGTAGTCCACCTTAGCCATCAAAACCAGCTGGGTGACCTTGGGCCAGCCACAGGGTGGAGGGGAAAATAGGAGGAGGAAGGTATATTGGATATATTTGCCACCCTGAGTTACTTGTAAAAATAATAAAGGCAGATACAAATAAAATAAAAATAAACATAGAAATGCTCATCTAAATACAATACGGTCTTGGAAATAGCCTGGCCTCAAGTTGTGCAGAGATTTATAGCTCATAAACAGTACTTAATATTGTGCCCAGCAATTAACCAGTGTCATTGTTTTAATGAGAAATCTCATACTCTCTATACTGTAGTTAGACTCATCACCTTTTAACAAGATTTTCCAACAAAGCTGAGCATAGATAGTAGGAATAGTTAGAAAGTTTGCTGATTTATTTTTTTAAAAAACGTGGTGCCTATGAAAGCCAATTGCATTATTGACAATTTCCTTGGCACTTTTTAGATTCCATGCTCCACTTAATGTTCTTTTCCATAATCCACTTGATGCTGTTTTAAGCTCTTTTTTTTTTACTGCAAAGCTAGCATTCTTAAAAATAAAGTGGCATTCTCTGTATTAATTTTATTTTGGGGATCCCAATTGTTATCCAAAGGTCCTCTTAGGGGGAAAAATAGAATAGGGGATGCAGTCCAATATTTAACCATTTGTTTTGGCACAGCAACCAGGCAGAAGAGGTACAGACTTCCACAGATAGTTAGGACTGCAGAAAAAAGAGTTGCAACCAGCCATTGGTTGTTCAATTGAGGATCTGTATACAGCATGAACCAGAAAGAGGGCTGAGAAAGTATCTACAGAGTCCAGACCCCTCATAGCCTTCTCATAATATATTCCAACTTCTCCCCTCAGGACGCTGCTATAGAGCATTGCACGCCAAAACAACCAGATATGAAGAAAGATTTTCCCCCTGTGCCATCACTCTGCTGAACACTTAATTCCCATAGCACTGTCTCATTTCTCAACTTTTCTCATCTCATCTTTCCTACAATCTTCTCCTATTGGTTTCTAATAGATTTATCAATTGTTTGTAACTTATGATTAATGATTGTAATTATGATTATGACCTATTACTTCCTGTGACCTTATGTACCTGAGACAAATTCCTTGTGTGTCTTATCACACTTGGCCAATAAAGTATTCTATTCTATTCTATTCTATTCTATTCTATTCTATTCTATTCTATTCTATTCTATTCTATTCCATTCCTTTCCCTTCCTTTCCTTTTCTTCTGGCAAACATTTCTTTACCCATGAGGTAACATCATCACTGCATGGAGGAATGATGTTTACTGGTTGTTTATATATAGTAGCTTTTGCTTCCAGCCCTGTGGCACAGTGTTTTCTTTGATTGTTCTTGTTCATCTTAATTGTTTTTGGCATTCTCTGTGTTATTGTCTGGGCCAATATTATAGTTGCCAACTAACTACATTGTTTGCAGCCTTAGAAGCATTATTCATTATTAACCAATGAAAACGTAAGGCAGACAATTATTTTTTTGACTGAACAGATACAGAAATAGAACCATTATTCAAGGTAGAATAATGGCCTAGAGACTCTTAAAAAAACGTCTGAGCCATCACAATACTCCTAGCAGACAAAGGACAAACTACAGTCATCATAGACAGAACATAGTACATCCAAAAAGAAAAGAACTACCAGATGACAAGGAAAACATCTCATAAACACAAACCCAATGAAGGAACCATTTATTTATTTATGCATGCAAATATGCAGAGCTCTCTGGGCATATCTCTCTGGATAACTTAACAAATAAAAATTAATTTTAAAAAATCAAAATAAAATCCAAAAGATGGTGGCATGCAGAGGGATAAACAGCCATCTCTCTCCCCCAACTCATGGAGATAAAAACAGACAAAGCCCCAAAACATCACTTGAACCTAAGGAGAAAGAGCCATGCTTTTAACATTCTTTTAAAGGCAGGCAATGTTGGGCAAGTGTTAAGTTCTGGAAGTAACGAGGCTGGAGACCAGGGTAGTGACAACAGCTCTTTAATATAGGGTGAACCCAGCAACAGGCTGGGGGAAAACCTCTCCTTTTATACAGTTCTACTGGCGGCTTCGTCCAATCAGCATCGTGCTGATTTCCTGCCCAAATATTTAAAGGTACATACAAGAATACATAACACTCCTCCCCTCCCAGAAAACACTTTGCCTCTATTTACATATTATTTACATGTTATTTTTCGACGTAGTCACGCAAATAATCTGGGCGTCTCCTAATTCTTTCAGACCTGCGCGGTTCAGTTCTGGGTGGTGTTTTGAGCTGTTCGGAGGGTCTGTTTTCTCCTCCCAGCTTTTTCTCTAGGCCATCGGGCCCCGGATTATTTGCAGACTCTTTTTCTTGGCCATCCGGCCTTGGATTACTTTTGTAATTTTCCCTGTCGTTTCCCTCGGGAACCTGATGGCGTCGCTGGACCTCCGGGACCTCAGCTAAGTCTTGCGCCTCCCCCGGGTCATGGTCAGCTGTGGGTTCAAATAAGGAGTGGTCATGATTTGTTTCATGTGGCTCGGTTTGTTCAGTTATTCGTCTCCTTATCTGATCTATGTGGCGCCTCCATACTCGGTTGTCTTGTAATTCGACCAAGTATGACTTTGGACCGGTTGCTTTTATGATTTGCCCTGCGAGCCAACTTGGGCCGTCCCCATAGTTGCGGGCCCACACTCGGTCGCCTATGCCCAATTCCCTTGTTTTGTCTATTTCCCCCTTGTAACCCTCTGGTGTGTAATGGGGATTCAAACGGTCAAGTGGGCACCGGAGTTTCCGTCCCATTAACAATTCGGCTGGGCTTCTGCCGGTAGCAGTGCTTGGGGTTCTGTGCTGAACAGCCAGAAAGAAATCTATCTTTGTTTGCCAGTCACCTGGCTTGAGCCTGGACAATGCCTCCTTAGCGCTCCGGACGGAACGCTCTGCAAGGCCATTCGACGCAGGGTGGAAAGGCGCAGAGAGGGCATGTCGGATGCCCTCCTCTGCCAAGTATTCTTCGAACTGGGCTGCCGTGAATTGCGGGCTGTTGTCGGACACCAGAGTGTCAGGCAACCCGTGGGTTGCAAATAGGTGGCGGAGGGCTGAGATTACTGCCTCGGCCGTAGTGGATTTCATGAATATGATCTCCAACCATTTAGAAAATGCGTCGACAACCACTAGGAAAGTTTGGCCATGGAAAGGGCCAGCAAAATCAATGTGGATTCTTGACCAGGGCCCTTGGGGTTTTTCCCATTCCCTGACTGGGGCCGTTGGGGGTAGCGGTCTGGACTCTTGGCAAGCCTGGCACTTCCCTACCCTCTCAGCAATCTCTGAGTCCATGAGTGGCCACCACACATAGCTTCTTGCCAGCCCCTTCATCCTTACGATCCCTGGGTGACCCTCGTGGAGGAGGTCCAGTACCTTTCCCCTTAATTTATCCGGAATTACCACACGATCGCCCCATAACAGGCACCCCCCTTGAGCTGAGAGCTCATCACGTTTCTTAACAAATTCCTTAAAACGTTCGCCCGGCGCAGCGGGCCACCCTCTTTGTACCCAACCGAGTACAGTCCTCAACATAATGTCGGTATGATGCGCGAGCCACTTCCTTAGATGTGACTGGGCCAGAGTCCAAAGAGTCAATAAGCAGGATGGGCGTCCCCGGAGTGGGGTCTTCGATCGCCCCTGGTAGTGGGCATCTGCTTAACGCGTCCGCATGCCCCACTTCTTTCCCTGGTCGATGCTGTAGCTTGTAAGAATAAGCGGCTAAGAAAATAGTCCATCGAGTTAATCGTGGCGAAAGTGCCACAGGCGTTGGCGGTCGCCGGCTAGTATTCCCAACAGCGGTCTGTGGTCAGTCACAATTTCAAAATCCCGCCCAAAAACATATTCGTGGAATTTTTTTACCCCTGACACAATTGCTAGCGCTTCCTTATCTAATTGGCTATAGTTCCTCTCTGGGGAGGACATTGTTCTAGAGTAGAAGGCTATAGGGGCTTCTGTACCGTTTGGAAGTCTGTGGCTGAGGACAGCCCCACCCCGTAAGGGAGGCATCGCAAACCAGCACTAGGGGCAATGAGTTATGATATTGGATGAGCAGGCTATCGCCGAGAGCAGGTTTTTACTGCTTGAAAGCCCTGTTCTCCGACTTTCCCCAAGACCAAACAGTATTTTTCCCTAAAAGCTTATGCAGCGGTTCAGCGACGGTCGCTTTGTTTTTTAAAAAAACCGCGTAAAAATTCACTAGCCCAAGGAATGCCTGTAGCTCTGCTTTGTTTTTGGGCGCTGGAGCCTTTTTTATTGCCTTGACCTTGCTCTCAGTGGGGTGGATTCCCTTCTTGTCTATCCGGTAGCCCAAGAATTCTACGGATTCGACCCCTATCTGGCATTTGTTTACTTTGACTTTTAATCCGGCTGTCCGAAAATGCCCAGAACCTTTCTCAAACGCTCCCCAATTCCTCTCGTTTTCCGCTGAAATCAAAACATCATCGAAGTAGGAACTACCCCTGGGAGCCCTTGCAGAAGTCGTTCCATTAAGTTTTGGAACAGCCCCGGTGCCACACTCACCCCAAATTGTAATCGGGTGCACTTGAATGCACCCCTGTGAGTTACAATCGTTTGGGCTTCGGCTGTGTTGTCGTCTACGGGCAGTTGTTGGTAGGCTTGGGCCAAGTCTAACTTTGCAAAGACCTGCCCTTGCCCCAAAGAGTGCAGCAAGTGTTGCACCACGGGAACCGGGTAAGCGCTTTTCTGTAAGGCTTTGTTTAGCGTCGCCTTGTAGTCAGCGCAAATTCTAATTGACCCATCTGGTTTTATTGGGGTGACGATTGGCGTCTCCCACTTTGCGTGATCGACTGGTACCAAAATTCCCTGATTTATGAGCTTATCTAGCTCCTTATCAATTTTTGGCTTAAGGGCAAAAGGGACTCTCCTCGCCTTTAGCCTAATGGGAGCTACCTGGGGGTCTAAGTTGAAGGAAATAGGGGTCCCCTTGTACTTGCCCAGGCAGTCCTTGAAGACATCTTCGAACTCGTTCAAGAGAATGTCTTTCAGGTTACAGTCACTTCTGTAGATGCCAGTCACTCCCATGCCCAGGGCACGAAACCAGTCTAGTCCCAACAGACTGGGCAGGGTCCCTTCGACGATCGTGATGGGCAGGGTCTTCTTGTGTGGTCCGTGCTGACTCGGACGGAGGTGGTCCCTCGAACAGGGATGCGATTCCCTTGGTAGTCGTGGACTCGTAGCCGTTGTGCTTGCAGGTGGCGCTTCGCGACTGACGGCAGTGACTTCGCCAAAGTGTCCCAGGACATGATGGTGATCGCTGATCCCGTGTCTACTTCGAGCCGGCACCGTACTCCTTCTATTTTGGGTTTGGTGAAGATCTTCTTCTCCACTCGGGTTGAGGCGCGGCCTATGACTACAGTCGTTTGGTTTGAATCCGCGCCTTTTTTGTTTGAGCCAATCGCGGGTCGCCTTGCCGATCCCGCGCTCTGATTGGCCGGTTTGAATTTTCGGCGGGAAGGTTGGGCCGCTCGACAAACTTGAGCTAGGTGCCCTTTCTTTCCGCACCGCCGACATGTTGCGTCCTTAAACTTGCAGCGTTGGCGCTGGTGTTGACCTCCGCAGCTTCCGCATTCGTCTCGGTCCTCTTTGTCGCGTTTCTCGGTTCGGCAGACCCCTTCCTCATCGTCACCGTCGGATTCGGTCTGAATCTCCTCCTGGTGCACTGGAGTTGGCTTTGCGCTCGCCTTTGGTGGGAGAGGCTTTTGCAGTGTCTCCGCCGCTTGGGTGGACATTTCATGTGCTCTGGCTTCGTCCAGAGCGTTGGCCAGCGTTAGGTTGCTCTTTGCTAGCAGCCGTCGCCGCAAACGGATGTCTCTGACCCCTCGGATGAGTTGCTCGAGGAGCACCTCGTCTAGGTCGCGGTATCCGCAGTCCTTGGACGCTTTCCTTAGGGCGGCCATGTAGTCACCGATGGATTCGCCCTCCATCTGTCTTCGCTCTCCGAATTCAAACCGGCGCACGTATTTGGACGGCGTTGGCGCGAAATGGTTTTTTAGTAAGGTCTGTAGAGTTGGCCACGATACCGATTGTATCGGCGTTGGCTCTGCCAGGGCTTCCGCGATATCGATGACCTCCGGACCACAGTGGCTTAAGAAATAAGCCCTTTTGCAGTTATCTGGAACTCCTTGCAGTTCGTTGGCTTCTAGAAAGCTTTCGAAACGGGTCATATACGTTCCCCATTTCTCTCTAGCCGGGTCAAATGGTGCGGGCGGAGTGTAACTGGCCATCTCCGCTTTTCTGCCCTGTGTTTGCTGGGTTCGGGTCTATCGTGCTTCAGCTCGGTTCTGGTTCTCCTCAGCCTCGAGATCCCACCTTCGTCGCCAGTGTTAAGTTCTGGAAGTAACGAGGCTGGAGACCAGGGTAGTGACAACAGCTCTTTAATATAGGGTGAACCCAGCAACAGGCTGGGGGAAAACCTCTCCTTTTATACAGTTCTACTGGCGGCTTCGTCCAATCAGCATCGTGCTGATTTCCCGCCCAAATATTTAAAGGTACATACAAGAATACATAACAGCAAGTCTTTGGGTGGGAGGGAATGTTGATCCAGAAAGCAGGTACTCTGATAGACAGGGCCCATTCCCAATTCCTACTAGATATCATTGTTCGATAGATGGGACCAGAAGAAAGATCCAGGTCTTGCAGACTTGATCAGATGAGCAGAAATCATGGGAGTGTCAGCTTTGGAAGCCATACTAGGCCGGAAGCTTCCGTGCTGCCACTTTCTCATGTGTGGGAAAGTAGGAGGGGGGGATTTAGTGTAGGAGTTTTCTTTAGACATAATCACATTCTTCCTGTCGGTCAAGGTCAGGCCGATCCTGCATCTGGAGAAGGAGTGGTCGGAGTGCTGTCTCGAGATGGGATGGTTGGCGATTGGAGCATGTGATCGACTGCGGAGTCAGGGGATGGTTTGAGGTTTTTTGATTTACTGAGGGAAAACCGGATCTCTCAGATTCGGGTTTCCCCAGATGTGCCAGTTTACCTATCATAGTAAATAGAACTTTGAAAGATGCTTGCTTCTGAGTTTTTACTTGGAGTGGGTTTTTTTTTTTTGGGAACGCTGACAGGGAGACTGACAGCTCCTAAAATAATTACCATAGTTCTTACATCATTTGGGGATTTAAAGGTGAAAGCTAGTATCTGAATTATATCAAATGATAGCCAGTTTATGAAGCGTGGGTAACAGTCATGGTGCAGCCTACTCATCTCCGTTCATGATTCTGCATTCCCTACCAGCTGTAGTTTCTGAAGGGTTTTCAAGGGTATTGCAGTAGATGGGCATTGAATTAATCAATTGTGAGGTGACCAAGGCATGAGTGACTGTAAAAAGCATCTCTTAGTTCAGGGAAGGGCAACCTGCACCTGTACAAAGTTCCTAATGGCCCCAACTGCTACACCTATTTCAAGCAGGAGCTGTGAGTTCAGGTTATACACTGGATCCAGACAGAATAGTGTGACCCTGCTGAAGGTCAGAGTTGGAATATTCCCAAACAACAGGCTCAAACACCCACAAACACTCAGCCTGAGCTTCTTCCTCTGCATTCAAAAGCTCAGTGCCTCCAGTCATCAGCATATTGATGCTATTCGATAAGCTATTTTTTAAAAAAAGGAAATAACCAAATATCAAGGATGGGGCAAACAGCACCACATTTATTTTTTGTCATCACATATTATTAACCAATACCTATTGAAGCAGGAAGTGGCATCAGGTACACAGGAGTAATTAAAGAACAATCAATACCATATTCAAACAGCAATCAAGGAAGAAATAATGCCGGCATCAAGACAGACAGCACTAGTGTATACACACACACACACACACACACACACACACACACACACACACACACACACACACCAGCAAGCCTCACTCCCCCCATGCATTTGTGATATTATCTAAGCCAGGAGTCTGCAAACTTGGCTCTTTTAAGACTTGTGGACTTCAACTCCCAGAGTTCCTCAGCCAGTAAAGCTGCCTGAGGAACTCTGGGAGTTGAAGTCCACAAGTCTTAAAAGAGCCAAGTTTGTAGACCCCTGATCTAAGCAATATACCAAGAACCTAAGAAAGAACCCTTGCTTTTGGACGGCAGACATAGAACTTGTCACAATCAATTAATATTGCACACCCTTTATTTTATTTAGCGTTTTGTAACTGCATAATTGTGACGTGAAATGCTGAAGTAAGAAAACAGACACCAGGGTACATGTGTTACTGAGCTGAACTGCCGAGTTACTGTATTGGTTTCTTTTTAGCAAGATATTCATGCCTTCCATCAATAGCCCTGCACATGTTCTGACCTAGGTTTCCTGATACAATAAAAGCACAGAATGAGTCCCAAAAACTCTCTTTTTATTTCCACGGCTGTGAATTCTGCTCATTCAGAGCCTGTTCATTCTCAATCTATTCATTCACAGAGGAGTCCCAAATAATTGTAAAGAGTCCGACAGGAATCTGCCACAGGTCTTCGGGGATAATGGTGATAAACACCCACCTTTATCTCCCTTGACACTCTGCAAAGACCTAATTGGCAGTTAACTTTGCAAAGCCACACGGAACACAGAGTCAACAAAGAGCTGCAGTCTTGAAACCGGCCAGCACGAACAACAGTTGCTTCCTGCAAAGGCTCACGTGCCTTTGCTCCTCCTTTATGTCTTATGGGAGGGGCCAATCATCTCCAAGCCCTACGCCTGAGTGTCCCGTTTTTTAACTGTTCTTGCCTTCTGGCAGCCCTGCGCATGCATGCACTGGGAACAGGCTCCCCTGTGGGAGGCATGCCTCGCTGATGTTCGACTCTGGAGGTTCCGGAGTCCTCACATAACTCCCAGATGGCTGTGGCCCCATCTCTGCTTTCGATGCAGAGCCCTCATCTGAGCCTTCCCCAGACTCCAGGACTGGCCATGTTCTTTCCCAGCCTCCTCACTGTTCGACTCAGTGGCTTCACAGGCCACTGGTGGACCACAACAGCACATATGAAGCTGACGAAGTCCACATTCTACCTTTATGAGATAACAATGAAATGAAAATTTTATAATTCAAATAAATGTATAATTTAAATAAAGGACAATCAGCAAATCCACACAGATGACTCAAACCTTTCTCCAAAAACATCATTTTGACCTAAACAAGTGTACCAATTGTATGTTGCTTATATAGAACTGAAAAATTGATTGAAATTACATATAGTGAACACTGGCAGTCCTTATTAATCAATTCCCCTTATTAATAACGATGCTACTTAAGCCGATCGCAGTGCAAGGCAGATACAGGTAGTCCTTGATTTATGATCACAGTTAAGGCCAAAATTTCAGTTGCTAAACAGGACAATTGTTAAGTGAGTTTTGCCCCATTTTATGACCTTTCTTGCCAAAGTTGTTCAGTTGTTAATTTTGTAACACAGTTGTTAAGTGACTCTGACTTCCACATTGATTTGCTAGTCAGAAGATCACAAAAGGTGACCACAAGACTCAGGGACATGGCAACCATCATAAATATGAGTTAGTTTCCAAGCATCTGAATTTTGATCACGTGACCATGGGGATGCTGCAACGGTCATAAGTCATTTCTTTCATTGCTGCTGTAACTTCAAATAGTCAGTTTATGAATAGCAATAGAAATAGCACTTAGACTTATATACCGCTTCATAGTGCTTTACAGCCCTTTCTAAGCGGTTTATAGCATATTGCCCCCAACAATATGGCTCCTCATTTTACCCACCCTGGAAGGATGGAAGGCTGAGTCAGCCTTGAGCCTGGTGAGATTTGATCTGCCAAACTGCTGGCAGCCGGTGATCAGCAGAAGTAGCCTGCAATACTGCACTCTAACCACTGCGCCACCCTGGCTCATGGTTGTAAGTCGAGGATTACCTGTATGTGAAAAACAGAGAGCTAATTGTACCTCTTCTGACCCAAAAGGTCCAACAGAGATGTATCCTGACACTTCTAATTATTTAATTTCTAGTTTAACAACATTGTCCTTACTTTCACTGGAATGAAATTCCACTTTCCATCTTTAGTTCATAACCCAAATTTAATATTATTATATTCCAATGCTGATGCTGCCTTTTCTGTATTCCAAATGGGGATGTGATGAAACCCCCGTATACTAGCATCAGAACTTAACTGTACAAAACCTAAGGAGATTGTATTTACTAAGTGGGTACAGTATGTACATATTTTGACACTAAAATTGAGGTAGTTGTTCATGTACTCTTGAAATGCTCTACTTCATCCTGGAGGACAAAGTTAATTTTTTCTCTAATGACAAATGACCAGGACTGGTCCCAAAAGACAATTTCCTTTCTTATTAAATGAGCCAGACCATGAAATCTCTAGCAAAGTGGCTAAATTTTCTGGTATAGCACTGGCAGTCAAAAACCAGTGGATCTGGAAGACTTCCGGTTTGGCACCGTAGGTGATGGCGGTGATCTTTATGATCACCAACCTCTGGATTATGTGGAATCGCTAGGACAGCTTAAATCTGCTGTCCAGTGGTTCGGAAAACCCCCTCTTCGGGAGAAGGAGAAGGTGGTGAGCTGAGGGCAGAGGTTGAATTTCCCTAAAGCCCCTGAGAAAAAAGGGGTTTGAAGGGTTAAGTTCCCTCCAGTAACCCGAAGTGCTCCAGATCCGAGGATTCTTCTGCTTTGGCGGAACCAATCACCACGACCAAACGCCGAGATTTATTTTGGACAATAAAGGATTATACCGGACAGAACGAAAGTGGGAGAACTTTAAGCAAGTAGCCAAGCCGATTCCCCGATACTTTGTAACAAGCTTGAAAACAGTAAAAAAATGGAGGCGAATTGTTAACAAGTTAACGAGTGGAAGCGAAAGCGATACTTTCAGCGTTTGCCGTCTGCAGTTGGTAATTTGCATGTTACTTGCTGCTCTTACTCTTTAACTCTTTGCTGCCTGCTGATAGAATCTAGGGGAGATTTTTAAATACTGCTTTAAAAGACTGTGTTTCTTAGAGGTTAAGAAGATTTAAAGTGAATATTAAGTTGGAAATAAATAAATAAATAATTTTATAGAAGATGGCAGCCAAACAATTAAAGTCTACTGTAACAAAGAGCTCTGGAACTTTATCAGCTGGTGCCTCTCCAGCTCATACAGCAGAGACTAGAACATTGAATTTAGAGGCGTTACAAGAGAACTTAAAAGGCTTTATAGAAGAAAAATTTAAAGTAATAACTGATGAGATGTCTGAAATGAAAGAGCAGATATCAGAAATTCAAGTGGGAAATAAAGAAGTTAAAGAAGGATTTGTAATGGCAGTACAAAGTTTGGCAACGAATGTGATTTTATTAGAAGAGGAGGTTGCAGAAATTAAGCAACATAATTTAAAATTAGAAAATAAAATGGATGAATTTCAAAGTAAAATGGAAAAAACAGGATGAAATAGTTTTGATACAATATAGAAATATGGAATTTGCTCTTAGAATCCGAGGTTTGAAAGAAAATAAGGAAGAGAATTTAAGGGAATTTTTTTCTGAAGTATTTGCTGAGATATTAGCAGCTCGTCCAGCAGATGTGGCTTATCAAATTGATAAAATATATCCTGTGAATTCTTGGATAGCAAGGCAAAAAAAGTTGCCAAGGGATGTTGTTATTTATTTTACAAACAGAACAGTGAGAAATCAGATTTTGCAAGCTTCATATAAGGGGGAGAAGATTCAGATTGCTGGTCAAGATATTTTGATATTAAAGGAAATTCCACCAAAAATGTTAAGGGCTAGGAAGGAATTTGCCTTCCTGGTGAATGAACTTAAAAAACATCAGATTGAATATAGATGGGATATTCCAACTGGTATAATAGTATACTATGCAGGGAAAGTACATCGTCTCAATACAGTTGGAAAAGCAAGAGAATTTTATGTTGAGGTATTAAAAGTTGGAAGTCTTCCCCCATTGGAAGCTAGAAGAAGGGAGGCTGAAGTGAAGGAAAGAGAAGTGAAGCAGGTACAAGAACAGATTGTGATGGAAGAAGATTTATTACAAGTGTTGGAAATACCTACGACGGGTTTAGATTCAAAAGAACAAAGGCTGACAAGAGCTGCTGCTAAACGCAAGGAACAAGAGATGAAGGCACAACAACAATTGGCAACTACTACAACGGAAACAGTGGGAGGAGCAAGGCCTAAAGTAAAATGTGATCTGCGGCTGGTGTTCCAAAAGTTTCCTTTGGCCGATAATGGCAATTAAACTATTATCTTGGAATGTTAATGGCCTGAATTCACAGAAGAGAAGGAAAGTATTTCATTATTTGAAACAATTTAAAAATGACATTACCTGTTTACAAGAAACACATATTAGATCTTTAGACCAGAAATATTTGATAAACTCAAAACTGGGGGTACATTTTGTTGCCTCCTCTTTGGAAAAAAAAACGGTTTAGTTATATATATAAAAAAGGATATATCAGCAAAATTAATTGAGGTGGATAAGCAAGGAAGATACATTGCTATTGAACTTTTGTTGGAGGGAAAGAAGGTATTATTAATAGGAGTTTATGCTCCGAATCAACAACAAGAAAATTTTTTCAAGTTTTTATATAAAAGAATAGTGTTTTGGGATTATAAATCATATATATTAATGGGTGATTGGAATGGTGTGTTGGATACTCAAAAAGATAAAAAAAGTTTAAGGAAGATGTCAAGTAGGGCGAAATTACCAAAGGTTTTTTTTGAAATGATGGAGGACTTGGAATTAAGAGATATTTGGAGAGAACATAATACAGAAGAGAGGGATTTTACCTTCTTTTCTGACAGGCATCAATCATTTTCGAGGATTGATTTTATTTTGATTTCTAATGATTTGTATTCTAGAGTGAAGAAGACTAAGATTTGTTCAAGAACTCTATCTGATCATAGTCCGGTTTGGATTGAATTTGATCGGGAAAAGGAGGCTAGGAGATCATGGAGGTTGAATGAGAATTTGTTTAAATATGAACAAAATGTAAATGAATGTAAAAAGCAAATGAAAGAATTTTTTATTATGAATATGAAAAAAGAGACATCTATAGAGATGATTTGGGACGCTAGCAAGGCCAATATGAGAGGAAATCTTATACAAATGAATATTAAATACAAAATAAATTGCAGAAAAGAAAAGGAATTGGAAGAGGAAATTAAAAGAAAGAACAGTTATTGATAAATAGCCCAGGAAATAGTAAAATAAAAGAATCAATAAATATATTAAGAGGTCAGTTTAATATGTTGATGGCAGATCAAGTAGCAATTAATTTACAATATGTAAAACATGATACGTTTAATAATGCCAATAAGCCAGGAAGATGGCTTGCCTATTTAATAAGGAAAAAACAGAAATCACGAATGATTGATAAAATAGAATATAGGGTAAGGAAGTTTATCAAAAGAATTTGATTAAAAAAGCATTTCTAGAGTATTATAGTAAGTTGTATACTAGGGATATGATTGATGATATAGAGATAGAAAGATATTTACAACAACAAAATATTTGTGAGCTTACAGAAAATCAAAGAGAAGAACTGAATCAATTAATTACTTCAGAGGAAATTTTGTTAGCAATTAAACAACTTAAAATTGGTAAAGCACCAGGTACAGATGGTTTAACAGCTGTTTATTATAAAATTTACAAAATGAGATGGTTGAACCACTTAAAGAGTTATTTAATAAAATTCAAATGGGAGGAGATGTTCCCCCTTCATGGAGGACAGCCTTTATTTCGCTAATACCGAAGGAAGATCGAGATGGTATTAAAGCAGAGAATTATAGGCCTATATCACTTTTAAATACTGATTATAAGATATTTGCCAAGATACTTGCTAATAGATTAATGCCAGTGATGAATCAAATAATTCATAATGATCAGTCAGGATTTATTAAGGGTAGGCAGATGAGATATAATGTGAGGCAAATTGTAAATTTACTTGAATATTTGGAAAGAAACAACCAAATCTCAGCGGCTTTTTTTTTTTTTGGATGCTGAAAAAGCTTTTGATAGATTGGACTGGCAGTTTCTGTTTAAAGTAATAGAAAAAATGCAATTTGGGGATTATTTTATCCACGCAATTAAGGCAATATATCAGAAGCAAACAGCACAAATAATAGTAAATGGTGGGTTAACAGAAACTTTTAAAATTGGAAGTATCTGGATTTAAGGTGAATCAGCAAAAGACAAAGATGATAACTAAAAATATGAATATACAACAAAAAGAAGAGTTAGAAAGAACTACAGGTTTTGAAATCGTTAAAAAGGTTAAATATTTAGGAATATATATTACAGCTTCAAACGTTAAATTATATAAAAATAATTATGAGGTATTGTGGCAGAAGGTATGGAAAGAAATGGAGAGTTGGAAGAAGTTACAACTATCCTTGTTGGGAAGAATAGCGGCTATAAAAATGAATGTTTTGCCCAGGTTTCTATTTTTATTTCAAATGATACCGGTGCTTAAGAATGATATCAAATTACAGGAATGGCAAAAGGGGGTTAATAACTTTGTATGGATGGGCAAAAAACCAAGAATAAAATTAAAAATAATGCAGGATACAAGGAAAGGGGGTCTTAAAATGCCTAATTTAAAATTGTATTATGAAGCAGTTGTTTTATCATTAATTACTGATTGGATTAATTTAACTGAGGAAAGAGTTCTGAATATAGAAGGTTATGGTTTGTTATATGGGTGGCACGCCTATATATTATATGATAAGAAAGTAGATAAAATATTTAAAAATAATATAATTAGAAATGCATTATTGAGGGTTTGGAGGAAATATCAATATAATTAGATGGAAAGATTCCAATATGGGCAATCCGAGACACATGATAGAAAATATAAATATATATCAAAAGATGGAGGTAGTTACCTATAAAGAACTTCTTTGTATGGAAAAGGAGGAATTACAATTAAAATCCAGAGAAAAGATGGGGGAAGAAGGGAAAAATTATACATGGTTCCAATATGGACAATTACAAGCTAGATGGAAATTAGATCAAAAAATAGGTGTTAAGCAAATTGAGGATAATTTGTTAAAACAAATGAGAGATCAAGGCCAACAGCATATTAAGAGGTTGTATAATGTATTAGTAGAAATAGACTCAGAGTCCGAACTAGTTAAGGATTGTATGATTAAGTGGGCACAAAATTTTCAGCAACCAATAATGTTGGAAACTTGGGAAAGAATTTGGGTGAGGAATGTTAAATTTACACAAGCGCAAAATATGAGAGAAAATTTTTATAAGATGTTTTATAGATGGCATTTAGACCCCAAAAGTTGTCATGTATGTATCTAAATGTACAGGCTAAATGTTGGAGATGCGATTGTGAAGATGCCAGTTATTACCATATATGGTGGACTTGTAAAAAAGTTAAAGCATTTTGGATTAAAGTATGGTGGATCATGCAGAATATTTTGAAAAGAAGATTAAGTTTACTCTGCAGTTCTTTCTACTAGGAATAATTATGGATTGTACAGCTATAGAGACTAAATTGATTTTGAACTTAATAACAGCCGCAAGACTTTTGATTGCTCATTATTGGAAGATAGAAGAATTACCTACAATTGAAGAAAGGACAGTCAAAGTATCAAATCTGGCAGAAATGCCAAATATCTCCGCTTACTTGAAAGACTATACACAAGAAAAATATATTTTAGTATAGAAAATGTGGATTGATTATATTCAAAATAAGTATCAGATAAAAAATATCGAATAGGATATGAGTAAATTTAGGAAATATTTAGATTTAGATATAATTGTGGAGGAGAGGGGAGTTGAGAGTGTGATTAAGTGTGGTGTGACTAGAGATTATAATTAAGGAATTTTTATGGATTATGATTGATAGTTTTGATACCCTGCATTTTGTTCTGGGAAGTCGGGGTGGGGTGGGGTGTAAGGGGAGGGAATTGGGGGTTTGGTAGAGATGGAGTGATGGTTAATATACAGGGATTATTGAAGATGTATAAATATAATTAATGTAGGGTCGGGTCTGCCCAGTTACCATTTTAGAACGGTGGGGAGGAGAAAGAGAGAGTAGGAGGTGGGAAAGAGGAGAAGAGGAAGGAAGAGGGGTAGAAGAGGGAGAAGGAAGGTGTAGGGTGGAGGGAGGAGAGGATGTAGATAAGAGAAGGAGAGGAAGGTCTGGAAAGTAGAAGAAGGTAGAAGAGGGAAGAGTGTTAAAAAGGGTGGTGGTGACTGGGCAAGCCCGACTAATTGTATATAACTGTACATTGGATGAATTATTTGATATGATTGTAAAAATAAAACTTTTTATAAAAAAAAAACCAAAAAAAACCCAGTGGATCTGAACATACGCTTAGGCTACTGCTGTGAATAAGATTTTTAATCCCAGATCCATCCTTCCATCCTTCCTTCCTTCCTTCCTTCCTCCCTCCCTCCCTCCCTCCCTCCCTCCCTCCCTCCCTCCCTCCCTCCCTCCCTCCCCACAACTGTATATTATCTAATAATTTAACACAGACACCCAGATGTTTAGGTAACAGCCTTATTTTCAAACAGAAATTCAAATGTTACCCCATCAACCCCTCCTCTTTTAGGTATGGGTACCAAAGCTGAAAGTTCTGGAATCATGTTAACTATCCTCTAAACAGAGGATTGTGTTGATTCGCATCTGCTGTAATTCTGCTGTGTGTCATCTGTTTATGCTAAGTGTCTTTGATGGAAATAAGCACAGAAGAAGCCTAGCTCAGGCAAGGTCCTTGGTTGCCATAGCAGCTCCCTGAAAAGCCAGGAGAGTTTAGGGCTACCCCGCCCCCCCCACACCAAAAGCAGAGTAATAGGACAAGAGGTAGAATCAAGCTGATACGGCCCTCCAAAATAGTTTCTGCATAGTTCCTAGACCTAGTCAGTTTCCCAAGAAGATACTGAGGACAGGTTCTACTAAGGTTCCCACTTCCTTAGACATAGGGTGGAAGGGGTCTAAGAACAAGCAAGGGGATTTCTCATGCATGACTATAGGTAGTCCTCGACTTACAACAGTTTGTTTAGTGACTGAAGTTACAACGGTAGTGAGAAAAGTGTGTTATGACTGTTTTTCACACTTACGACCGTTGCAGCATCCCCATGGTCACTTGAGCAAAATTCTGATGCTTGGCAACTGACTGATACCGTGTTTCTTTAAAAACATGACCCACCCCAATAATAAGCCCAACCCTAATTTTTGGGGGGGCTGGGTAGGTCTAATATTACCCCTACCCCAAAAATAAGCCCGGTGGGGATGAGCGTGGCCAGCACGTGTGGTGGTGCAGGCACGGGGGGGATACGACTGTCTGGCTGCAGCTTCAGCCTGCTGGCCCCTTGGGGCAGTGCAAATACCACTTTTGCTGAGTCTGGCCTGCTGCATCTCGAAAAAAGCAAGACCGCCTCGAAAATAAGCCCAAGTGCTTATTTCCAAGTCTAAAAGAAAATAAGATTTGGTCTTATTTTCTGAGAAACATGGTATTTGTGATGGTTGCTGTGTCCCAGAGTCATGTGATCACCTTTGGTGAGCTTCCGATTAGCAAAGTCAATGGGGAAGCCAGAATCATTTAGCAACTACATTAGTAACTTAACAACTGCACTGATTCACTTAACAACTGTGGCAAGAAAGGTCATAAAATGGGGCAAAATTCACTTAACAACTGTCTCGCTTAGCAACAAAAACTTTGGGCTCAATTGTGCTCATACGTCAAGGACTACCTGTGTAGGAAATGATAGATAGCTCTTACCAAAGGTCTGCCTTAAAAAATTTGAAATTAGGCATCAAATTAATTAATTAATGCCTAAATTAAATTAATTCGCAGGATTCATGTGGCATAGAAGAAAAGAAACCCCAGCTCTGTCCTAAAGTTATGCTAAACTAGTTGTCTTCCTGCACCTTCTTCCTTTCTCACTCTATCAGTAGCAGCAACAATGCAAAAGAACCATAAAGTAAATTAAGAGAGCAGAAGCACTTTGGAAAAGATAAATCTCAGGCTGTTCTGTAGCTGTTTTGTAACAGGTTGGCCCCATTAGGATCATGCAAATCTGAAAATATTCATAGCTGTGATAAAGTCTTTCCTTGACTCCCTATGGATTACTGCCTTTGGAAAATGAGTCCCAGCTTCCCACTGGGTATCTCATAAGTGCACACCCTGTTAATATGATTTAAAAGTAAAAAGAGTGCATAATTTTAATTGGACATGATTACATACAGTATATTATTCTTAACAGATGACAATGAAACTTACAAGAGGCAGTGTATTACTTACTTATTTAGTCTGACATTATTCTTCTAGATTGCTTTCCCTGGCTCATGGTGATTTACAATATTACAGAATAAGCCCATCAGTCACATGGATGCAACACGGCAATATATTACAGAAGCAGCCAAGTCTGCTCTTTGTATTCAAAGCCTGATAATCAGGATGACCTTCTCAGTTGGGAAAATGCAAGTGGAGACTCCCCTTGCTTTCAGGTGACAGTCAATTAACAGTGAGAACAATTAATCAGTGGAAGAATTTGCCTTCAGAAGTTGTGAGTGCTCCCAGTCATTGGAGGCTTTTAAGAAGCGATTAGGCAATCATTTGATTTACAGTCTCCTGCTTGATCAGGGGGCTAGACTAGAAGACCTCCAAGGTCCCTTCCAACTCATTATTCTGTTAACATGTGGGGCACCACTGAGAAAGCTGTCTCTGGATACCTTCTCTTTAAACCTTACATAGGGTGGAGACCTTCAGCAACCTCCTTTGGATGAGTTCTCTAAGTGGGCTGATTCTGACCAGAAGAGGTCAAGGGTCTGAAGTCACGTTTGGTTTTAGAGGCTAAAAGCTGGACTCTGAATTGGGCCTGGAAGTGAAGCAGTATCAATGCAGTGACCTCACCACAGGTCTAATGTTAATCCTTTCTGAACCAATTTCAGATCCTCGGTTATTCTCCATGACAGCCACTTGTAAATGCTGCAATACAGGTAGACCTCAGCTTATGGCCACAATTGGAACTAGAATTTCTGTTGCTAAGTAAGGAGGAT
The DNA here is from genome assembly GCF_028640845.1 of Ahaetulla prasina. Lineage (NCBI taxonomy): Eukaryota > Metazoa > Chordata > Lepidosauria > Squamata > Colubridae > Ahaetulla > Ahaetulla prasina. Next base: position 125,464,472 of record NC_080541.1, read on the forward strand.
GTTAAATGAGTTGTTCCTGACTTTATCACTTTTCTTATCACAGTGGTTAAGTAAATCACAACAGTGGTTTCTTTATTTTGTTTCTTCATTTGTAAAATTTATTGGCCATACATCTTAACTCAAGGTAACTCTGGGCAGCTTCCATGAATCCTGTGATGGTTATGAGAATATGGCCTATCTACCCCATTGACTTTGCTTGTCAGACTCCCGCTGGGAAGGTCGCAAAAGGCTATCACATGATCCTCGGATGCTACCGATGTTCATAAATGCGTGTTGGTTACCAAGCGTCTGAGTTTTGATCACGTGACTGTGCGGATGCTGCAAAGGTCGTAAGTGCAAGGACTGGTTGTAAGTCATTTTTTTCCAATGCCATTGTAACTTTGAACAGTTGCTAAAGAAATGATTGTAAGCTGAGGACTTTTTGTAGTATATATGTAAGGTGCAGTAGTGCGTTCCACTTACCTTCGCTATCGGTTCGGAATCGGGAGCGTGTGCGTGCGTGCGCATGTGTGACACTTCTGCACATGTGCAGAACTTTCTGCGCATGCACAGAGCATCCATGATGACATCCGGGCAGGTGGGCGGAGCCTCCCGCTGCCGCCACTACTGGTTCACCTGAACCGGGGCGAACCGGTAGAAACCCACCACTGGTAAGGTGTTGAGAGCACAAGTCACCATGTGCTTGTTCCTCCCAAAGAAAATATTCATACTGGCCTTGCTCCTTCAACGTTCAGCAGTAGGTAATGTAGCACTGCTGTTACAGAAGGGAGGGTAAACATCCCTTCTGCATGGGACAAATGGTGAGTTTCTTCCTTTCAACGGGAGCTTGCCTGACCCACAAGGGCAGAAGGGATGTGGCAAAACTATTTTCAAAGTGTTTCCTTGGGGACAGGATCTGACTTAACCAGCATAATTTTCCAAGTCTCACATAGTCATGAGGACAGAGAAAAAGGCAGAGAAGAACATTTTCGCCTGGAATCTTCTTGATGCATCGAGAGAAAATCCAAGAAAAATAAATGTAGTGCAAACGTGTGTGTGCGTTCTGATTTGAAAACAGCAATAATGGAGTGTTTGATGCCTTTCTCCGCCTCTCCTTTTTCTTAAAGAACACAGAGGATTTTTTCCTCCTCTTTTCGGCAAATTACAAAATAGATCATCTGAGAAGAGAAATGTAATCAGAAGCTGAACAAAACAGCTCATCGATAACTTTATTTCTCTTAATTTCAGGGTAAGAACAATGCAAAATGACCAGTCATACAAATGCTGGACCACCTGGGGGGGGGATGTATTAATTTAGCCATTCCATATGCCCATTTGTGCTGCCTGCCCTCCCCCCCGCCCACAAAAAAACCCCATGGCCCTTGTTATGCAGAACATAATGCTTTGGGTATTATTTCATAAACCAAGCAATCTGTCACCTCTTGAATTTATTCAAGGCACAAGCTCTTGTCAATGTCTCCAACAGCTTTCCATAAGGCCCTCCAGACATATTCACCCTGCAACCTCCAGAATTTCCAGCCGATATTGGTAGCAACACAAAGAATATCATAGCTGGAAGGCTTTAGGTTGGGGACAGATGGTTAACAAAATATTTATTTTCTCTTCTTATTGTCTAAATTAAAGGTTAAAGAAGAGGAAGAAGGAAAAATGCAAAACCCACAAAAACACAGTCTTTTTCCAGAATACAGAATGCTTTGATTACTAGAGCTAATGAATGCCCATGGATTCAGTTCTGAAATGCAAACCACAGTTGGCCTGTCTGAAAAATTAGGGGGAAAAGTGTTACCAAGAGTCATGCAGATTGGCGAGTCCCCTTTTATAGTGAGGTGCTGCCTGAGATACCAATTTTTGTGGGAGAGACTGTTCATCTGTGAAAGCCAAAAATCAGGAGTCTGGTACAGAGTCTGGTTCTTGACTCGAGCCCAAAATTTCTGTTGCTAAGTGAGAGAGTTATTAATGAGTTTTTCCCCATTTTGCCACCTTTCTTGTCCCAGTTGTAATGTGAATCACTGCAGTTGTTAAGTTAGTAACAGAGTTGTTAAGTGAAGCTTGACTTTGCTTATCAGAATTTGGCTTGCGACAAAAGACAATTATAGGATTCCGGTACACAGCAACCATCATAAATATGAGTCCGTTGCCAAGCGTCTGAATTTTGATCACGTGACCCTCGGGATACTACAATGGTCGTAAGTGTGGAAAACAGTTATCAATCACCTTTTTCAGTGCTGTTGTAACTGCGAACAGTCACTAAATGAACTGTTGTCTATCAAAAGGGATAAACTTGAATGATCTATGTGTGTATCAATAGAGATAGAGCTCATACATATGTAACTGCATACCTGCACAAAGTCCAGCTCTAAGACTATTTCTATAATTCTGCTATTGTCTGGGTGATGCCTTTTTACAAAGCTTATACAGGACTTCAACAAAACCTTCAGCTTTGCAGAGAGCAAACCTAAATTGTTATTAAAATCAGTGGCAGTGAAAATTAGCACCAATGCACCATTTAAAACTTAAAGGCTTAATTATAATTCAGCTTCCCTAATTTTATATATTTGCAGTTGGTTTCTAGAGGGATTGCTACCTTTGCATCTGGTGGTAAACACTGCTAATTTACCAGTGGATTAGAAACCTGTCTTACTCCAGAAAGAGCAGCGAGCTATTTTGCATATCCCGTAGCATATTATTGAGCAGCTGTGTGGCTTCCCCAATGCATTGCTTTGGCAAGTTTTTGCTATTCTATCTCCAAGTAAAGATTTTATAACTCCATATGACTAAAATACTTGGGGCAAAAACAGATACAATGCTTGATAATCTTTCTAGAGTAAAGTGCTGTGGCAGGCAGATGAAATAATTAACTCCATGTCGTAAAAAACATTTACAGCCTCAATAGAATAGAATAGAATAGAATAGAATAGAATAGAATAGAATAGAATAGAATAGAATAGAATAGAATAGAATTCTTTATTGGCCAAGCGTGATTCCCCTCTAAAATAAGAAGGGAAAAAAGCCAGCACCATTTAGGATGTATTGAGAGAGACAGAAATATTTTCAGCACATCACTGAGCGTAAAAACAGCTGGGTGGGCTGAGGGGTGAGGGGAACCTTTTATTGTCCTTGTATACCTGGTCTGGCACAATACCTAGAAAGGCTTAAATGCTGCCTTTAATGTAAGTGTCAAATAACAGCTGAGATGTGCATTTTGTATGATTGACTACCATTCCAACTATATTTGGGGTGGGGGTCCGAAGCTGAAGGGAGGGACTCTTAGTGGGTCACTGAGCTTGTCGATCAAAAGGTTGGCAGTTCAGCGGTTCAAATCCCTAGTGCCGCGTAATGGAGTTAGCTCCCATTACTTGTCCCAGTTTCTGCCAACCTAGCAGTTCGAAAGCATGTAAAAAATGCAAGTAGAAAAATAGGGGCCACCTTTGGTGGGAAGGTAACAGCGTTCCGTGCACCTTTGGCATTGAGTCATGCCGGCCACATGACCACAGAGACGTCTTCAGACAGTGCTGGCTCTTCGGCTTTGAAACGGAGATGAGCACCGCCCCCTAGAGTTGGGAACGACTACCATGTATGTGCAAGGGGAATGTTTACCTTTTTACTGTTTGGAAGGAGGAACCCCTTCCATAGTGCATTGGGTAAATATAGCTGATCTTATTGTAGACATAATTTCCTATTCAGGAGACCAAATCTGAATAACAAGAGAAAATAATCAAGAAAAAGCTTGATGCAGAAACAGATTTCATACATGGTGCCTGTATGAAAACTCACCATTTCCTGGAATCTATCAGCTTCGGGGAGTTCTGTTTATGATTGCTATAGTTTCATTTAAAAAATAAAGGATTTATGGCACAATACTGGGGGAAAGAAATACTGCAAAGCAGCTGTTGCAAAAAATTATTTGACAGATTACTATAAATCCCATATTTATATTCCATCTATCCATGGAAGTTTTCTTGCTATAAATAAAGAAAGTCTTATTCACATTTTCCTTATTCCTTAGTCCCAGTTTCTTGGAAGGTGAAGAATGTTCACCCATCTAGACTCTGGTTATAATAAACAAAAGTATAAAAATGTCCTCAAGACAAGTTTGACCTGTTCTGATTTACAGGGACACAAGCGTAACATTTTTCTGTTACTTACAGTAGATAAATAGTTTGCATTGTTTTCTTGATGACTGTAATTAAATGTGTAAACTGGTTGTTTGAAAATAGTGTGATATTTCAGTTGACAAATGGATGATTAAACTACTTTGGTCTTTACTGGTCAACATTGATTTGCTTTGTTCATATCTTTTAAATTTAGTTTCTCTCTCACTATTTAAATTTTATTAGTTTGTTCTACACATCAAGTTGACAGTAGAATCAGCAGAAGGCTTAGTTCCATGGGCTTGGTATTTGACATGAGCTGGTAAAGTTCTTCAGCTTTGTTTAGGCTGATAGGCCAAGAGCATAGCAGCTTTGGAGAATTTGTTCGGCATCAACTGTAGATTGCTGTCTTTATGCACCAAGAGTACATAGTAATCAGCAAAGAACATTTTTGAATGACTACGGAGGCACCTTGTCCATGCATTCAAGCAGCAAAGATCACAGAGAACCTTCCAATTGGTACTTCCAATTGGATGCATCACTGTTTAAAGAACCTGTCCTGTCATTCCATTGTGGAGTAGTTGAATCACTTCATAAATTTCCTCAGGCATCCATAACATCTCAGGATGGTCCGGAGAGCTTCCCTGTTTACAGTGAAAATGTTATGTATTTATTTATTAAACAAATCTATATGACTATCCAACTTAATCACAGATGACTCCAGGTGGTTTACAGTTTTTTTTTAAAAAATCCACCATGTAATTAAAGCCCATACTCCCCTCATCTATGCCTCTGTTGGGTCAATGAAGGCAGAGTAAAGAAGATTGTTCTCTCCTGGACTTGCCTCAGGGCAAATATCATATGTGATGGACTCTTATGCCTAACAGGTTGCTTTTTGCATGTTCAGCACACCAAACATCTGAGAAGAAGATGACATCCCTCCTTGCATCAGTGAAACAGGAGAGAGCATGATGGGGCATGAAGCAACTTAGGGGCAACCTGATGGAGGAGGTGTCAGAATTTGGCATTCTCTTTACCATACTAAATGGTTAGTTACCGGTATTCAAAGCCATCCTTCTGCACAATAACACACATCACTTCTTATGAGTTTGGACCATCTGTCATTCGCTATATGCTTCAACCACTGTGTGGGCATTTTGCTCTGCTAGAAAGTAGATGCCTAGTCAGCAACACTGGTTGCCTAGTGCTAACAAAGATGGGGAGGACACCTGGATGATGCCTATGCAGATACTGTTTTTCAGCTTCTTCCTTGGCTGATCCCTGTGTCGCAATGATTGCAATCCAAATGGCACGGGTCTTCAAATACGTCTTCTTTTTTTTTTTTGGAAATCCTGAATGATCTACTGGTACTTCTGGGATATCAGTTATCATCATATGCTTTGGAATCCAATTAAGGAAAGGCTAGTTCCTTTCTTCTGATCTTCCCTCTCAATTTTTGGGTTGCTAACAGAGAGGAGGGGGCTGACTGCCTTAAATGTCAACAGCAATTGATCCTCCTACTTGTGCAGGAGTGGGAGGGGGATGGTTTCCTCCTGTTCCCTCCCTATCTTTGGACCATTCCTCAAACTCTCCCACCATAGGCCAGACAGTATCATTGCTAACTCAAGAGGAACAGACATGGGACTAAAATCAGGCCTCCTTACATCGATCACTCCCCTCCCAATGTGCTCTTCCCACCCTCTAAATAACCCTGTGTAAATGGTTCTGCTTAACCTGTCCAGAATAGGAGTTTTTGGGGCTGGATTGAAATGATTTAGAGCAGGGATCCCCAACCTGTGGGCCATGGCCCACTATAGGGCCATGGCCTATTCACAACTGGGCTGCATGAGTGGCAGGCAGGCATGTGCCACAGGCCCACTTGTGCGAGTGTTGGGCATCGGTGCTCACAGGCCCACTCGCACAAATGAAGCTGTGCATGCATGTTGTGCATGCGCCTGCCGTTCGCACAAAACCATCGCCTCTTTCCTGCCTCCTCCCAGTGCCGGGCTGCCAACCTGGAAATATTGGGGAACGCTAGTTTAGAGCAGGGGTTCCCAATTTTGGAAATTTTAAGCATAGCTGGCTGGGAAATCCTGCAAGTTGAAGTCCACGTGTCTTAATGTTGTCAAGATTGGGAATCTTGGCTTGGAGCATGCGCTCAGTTAGCCTCTTTTCTAAAAGCGAAAAAGGAGGGGCTCTTTTTAGTGTGTGCCTAGGTGTCTCTAGCAAGCAGCAGTGCTGTCAGTGCCAGTACACCCAGGCAAAAGTAATTGATACATTGATTTCCCCCAATTAAACCAACAGGTCTATTTGGGGGAGAGGAGGAGTTGGAGGGAGGGAAAGGTCCTTCAAAGTCAAAAGGGAGCAGAGTTTGAAAGCAAGGAATAGGAGAGGTTGGGGAATTCTGTTTAAGTTTCTCTCTTTTTCATTTCAAATTATCCCCCCCCTTCCACCCTCCCATATTAATGCAAAACTGAAATGAAAGAAAAGGAAAACAAAAATAAAATGAGATTATTGAGAGGCAGACAGGGAGATACTTAACCACCAGCGAACACTATATTCCTGCAGAAATCCTGGCCTAATTCCGAGTCCAACATTTCTCACAACAATTTCTTCCTCTCTAGTTTGCTTCAACACCAATTAGATCCAGAATTGACCACTCACACTACAATTGTTAATAGACTTCTGTTTTGTCCCCAAATTCCACCCAGTTCAACCTCCCACAACCAATTTATAACAGGAGGTACATGACCAACTAACTACTCATTGGGTGCTGACCCAGACAGGAATATTCAAAAGATAACTTCCCAGTTGCAAGAGATAAAAGCACTTCCAGTCAGAGTAGCTCCAACAAAAAGTAACACCTGAAACATTGTTGTAGCCTGGAATGACTGGTTTGCGTTCCCCCTTCTCCACCAAAACGTATGAAATAAAGCACATGACAGAGAAGAGCAGGCGGAACCGGGGTAGTGGTCGAGTTAAGCATCATCAAGGTAGAGTCTTTGTGCTCCCACAAGTGCTCAAAGTCCTACCTTTCCTGAAATCCGTTGACCCTTATCTGGTGCCAATTTAGTGTGGAACTTAGGCAACCAGGTTCTTGTGAATAGGCTTGAATAAATTGTCTATGCTGCAACCTTATGAATGGCACCTGATGACACACTTTTGTATTGGAAGCTGGTCTCTAGAAGCTGGTTAACAGCAAAGTTCTCCTTTCAATTTGATTATGGAAACAACGTGTTGTGGTAGAAAATCCAGGTAGTTTCCTTTCTGATTCATTAACCTGAAGAAATAGATCCCGTTTTATGGAATACATAAATGATTATAAAACAGCAATATAAGTACATAAGGGAAAATATTATTTATTCAGCCACCATAGAGCTTTTCCTCACATAGTATATTATTATAAAACACATAAATTTATATATTTAGATGTATATATTATATTATAATATTATATTCTATATTATATTATGCATATATTATACTATTATATCTCTCTTTTGAAGCTTATCTAACTCCTCGAGAAGGCTGCGGTGAAATAATCATTGTCTATTGATCTAAACAAACCTTCTTTCTCCTTTTGTGAGGTATGCCCTGAACCAAAACATTATTTATTCTGTACTGTTTTGCTGCACACAGTGACTTTCCCTGGAGCTGTCTACATTTCAAGAAAATACCCTCTTTATGCAGTCTGCCTGCCAGCTGAGAGATACTTCTATGGATATGGCTTCACAAGAGAATATTGTTGCTATTTATTAAATTTTCTTGTTATTTTTCCACGCTAAAAATGTTGCCTAAAGGACAGAAGGATCATAGTCAAAGGACTGGGTGAGGAGTTGTTCTATAGTTCTTGAACTGAACCTTAGAGGAATGTGAGAATTTACAACATATATATGTTGTTGGAAATATATATGTATATACAGTATGTGGCTGTAGATATGTTTGAGTACAGACATAGATTTGCAGGAAGCCCTGAGCTAGAATATAAGAATGTAAGATGGAGTATATTGACAATGAAGTAGATGAGTAAGTATGCACACAATACTGGTTGTCCCAAGAAAAAAATAATGGTCAATTATAATCTTGCAAAGATCAGCTTTGCTGAAAAATGTAGGGTACTCCACAGATAACAAGGGATATTTCATAGGTTTAACTTCCTTGGATAGCTCTTGTCTTTCCTCACATTCTTGTGTGTGTGTGTATGTGTGTTTGTGTGTGTGGTTTTTTCTTACTTCTTTCACTCATTCTTTGAAGGCATTCCTCCTCAAAATTCTGTCAGGTTTTGTCATGGATCATGATCCATGTCTATGCCATTCCTATCAAGACATTTAGTTTCATACTTAATTGAGTATCCTCCTTGCTTATAGCATGGCTCTGCTTAATTCTGAAAGCTGGACTACCCAAAGAAATTCACAATGTTGACTTTAAAAATCACTGAAGAATAAGAATAGTATTAGTCGAAGAAACTGATTGGTTTATTATAGGAGGGCAGGGTGTGCAACAGTTGCTAAGACAGACAAAATTCATCTGGAGAAATATATGATAGAATAGAAGGAGGACAGGGCCAAGACAACCTTTGGCTGAATTCAATGGTAGGCTAGTTTTACCTTCCAGAAGGCATCGAAGACAATGATTCATGCCCTTATCATTTATCAGACTAAACAATTGTGCAGGAGGCTGACCTTGAAGATGACCTACAAATTGCCGCCAGCACAGAACACAGCTGCCTGCTTACTAACAGGTTCATTAGAGTAACATGCATTCATGGGAGCATCACTGGTTTCCTGCAAGAACTATAGTTTTATGTTTTCAGTGATGTAAGCCAACTCAGAGCCTGGTGAGTATATGACATACAAACTGTGAAATAAACAAATAATGCACTAGATAGAATAGAATAGAATAGAATAGAATAGAATAGAATAGAATTCTTTATTGGCCAAGTGTGATTGGACACACAAGGAATTTGTCTTATGTATATATCGGTACAAAATTTGGGGATATGGATAGTTGGGGTTTATTGAAAGAAAAAATTTAAACAGTGTCATTTTAAATACATTGGTTCCTAAAAATGTATCTTTGAAGATTCCCTAGAATTGGGACTCTTTGGGCCTTGCTGAATCCTATTTCCTTTAAAAGGTATTTAGCATTTTTGTTTGGTATGTACTCATACCTGAAAACAATAGAAGATCCATTTTTCCTGCACACCAACCTTATGAGGTAAGTTGGGCTGAGATAGAATGACTAACCCGAAGCCACCAAAGAATGAGGTTAGACTAGTGCCTGGATCTCCAATGCTATACAAGCTATAGTACAGTAATTTGTAACATTTGTCAATAGTCATGTATCTATATAGACTGTTGCATCTTCAGCAATAGATTTGCCAAAACTGCAAAGTACCTTTAAGCCCAGTAATATTTTGATTGAGGTAAAAAAGAGATCTAACAGTACTTTGAGAACAGAGCGGTGAGCGGTTCAAAGCCTTTACCGAGTAATCTTATCTTTGAATCCATTACCATTGTACCTCCAATAAATATTTCATTTTGAGCACTGAGAGGATGGGTGAGGAAAGAACTAAACATGCCTTCTAGGTATCACCATTTTCCATTTTAAACTTTTCTCTCTTTGAACACGTGCTTGCTTAAGAAGAGTGTTTGAGCACAATACAATGTATTAGCAAGTGACACATAGTTAGTCCCTTAGGCCTGACTAATTGTTGCTTCCTTGTTTCAGTTGTTAGTTCACAGACATGTCTCATTTGGCCCCTTCTAAGGCCACATATTCACACACTTCCATTCTGGTGAGCACAAACAGAACCATTTGTGTTATTAACAGCCATAGAATTTGTTTCTCTGTGAGATGCTCATGAGAGAAACTGCCTTACAGCTGCTGCTATTTTTTTTTTTACCTTTCCTTCAGCCCTCTTATGACAAATGCCATAAGTGGGGAAAAATAGTAAGAATTGATTTATGTTTTTACAGCTTTCAACAAGAATTTGATGGATTTTTTTTTTCCAAGGTGGCATTTGCCTCATGTGGGTTTTAATGGAAACTGGAAAACTGTTAAGACACACGTAACTCTGCCACTCTAAATGTAAGCAACTGAATGTAAACTAAAGGTTTCAAAGTATACTTTTCACACTGATTCCCCCCCCACCTCAAAATCCTTCAAATGCTTATTGAGTCCAAAGTTAGATACAGGAAGTCAACAATTTTTTAGATTTCACAGAACCCTTCAGAGAGTAAAGAAATGTGACACTGAAAAACTCATTGCTTCCTTTCATTGCTTCTTTTCATCATGGTCCCATTAAACAGGTTACTCGGGTTACATAAAAATCTATTCCCAAGGAAGTAATTTTCTAACTCTGTCTTCTCCCCTCTTTCCCTCAAAACTCTATCTAGAAATAGATACATCTATCTGTTTGAATAATCATCTAAAACTTGTAAGTTCAATGTGGGAAGATTCTTGTCTTTAAAAATAATAATTATTAATGGATCATATTTATACTGTAGATTTCCACTGAAAATGAGTGGTCAGAGAAACCAACAAGAATACAAGAAAAGTAAGATAACAAATGAATAATGAAAGTCAAACCCTCCCCTAATATAACAATAAAAAATTTAAATATTCAAATAACTTATTTATATTGCGCTAAATATAAACTGCCACTTCTAGAAATAGGGAAATATGGGCTGGTTAAAATTTTTCAGTTTCAAAGCATTAACTAAGACGCTTGTCGATTGAAAGGTCAGCAGTTCAGCGGTTTGAATCCCTAGTGCCACGTAATGGGGTGAGCTCCCCTTACTTGTCCCAGTTTCTGCCAACCTAGCAGTTCAAAAGCATGTTAAAAATGCAAATAGAAAAATAGGGACCATCTTTGATGGGAAGGTAATAGCGTTCCGTGTGCCTTTGGCATTTAGTCATGCCAGCCACATGACCACGGAGTTGTCTTCGGACAGCGCTGGCTCTTCGGCTTTGAAACGGAGATGACCACTGCCCCCTAGAGTTGGGAACGACTAGCACACATTTGCGAGGGGAACCTTTACCTTTACCACTCTTTTTAGGAAGCAATCATCAGTAGTTGAATATATAAATAGTTTTCTGTGAAGATATCTATTTATATAGGGATTGGAAGAGAAGGTCACTTTTGCTGCTAGCACTCTTGTTGTTTTAATACTTTCTTGTTCTAATGTGGTACTTAAATACAGAACGGCAAAGAAAGTATTAAAACAGTGCCACAAAAATGTAAATCATGCAACTTTCATGTTTGTGTGTGTTCGTGCTTTCAATCACTGTTGATTCCTGTCCACTGTCTGGATTAGATATTACAGTTTTCTTGGCAACATTTTCACAAGTAGTTTGCTATTTTGTTCTTGCTATGGCAGAAAGAAAATGATTGTCCCAAAGCCAACCAGTTGGTTTCATACCCAAGACATAATTAAGAGTTCCAGTATTCCACTAGCTCACCAAACCATAATCTTGTGCTCTAATAAACATATTAACCTTGGTCAAAATGGTGTTCTTCTGGTACTGTTTTTTGATTTAATTGGAAGCTTGGGAACATACTTGCTGAAAGATTAAATATGAAAATAGATTCAGCCCAATAACAAATATCTTGGGTTCTAGAGTGACTCACCTGGAATTCTGCAGCAAATTGTGGAGACATGTGGTTTACTTTTTCCATTGCTCAGATACTGACACACTGATTCTACTTTTAAAATATGTACCTTAAATTGTGGATAAGCCAACTGCTATAATTTGCAACATGGAAGTTATACTTGAATAAAGTCATTCATGCCAGAATAGCAATTGCTACTCCATGATCTAGTTTCTTTGTCTTTTCAATTTTATACTTTAGTGTTCAACTTTTAAAACCTAGAACACATCCTTAGCCTAACTGTAATGTGTTTGAAATTTTGGAGGGAAATTTGGGCGGGAAAATACACGTTGCTAATTGGCTGGTGCCTCAGCCAAATACTATATAAAGAGAGGTGTTTGCCTGTTGTCTTTTGCTGGGTTTCACAATAAACTAAAGAGCTGTTGTCACTTGCATTGTCTCCTGCCTCTTCATTGCCCAGACTTAACATTGGCGACGAAGGTGGGATATTGAAGGCAGGGAGACTAGGAAAAGAACTGAAGGAGCAACTTAGTTTCAACCCAGCCAGTTATCAAGGACGGATACATAGCGATGTCTAGCTATACGCCGCCAGCGCCATTCGACCCAGCCAAAGAAAAATGGGGGTCATACATGGCTCGCTTCGAGTGTTTCCTCGAAGCCAACGAACTGCAAGGAGTGTCAGATAATCGGAAGTGTGCCTACTTCCTGAGCCACTGTGGACCAGAAGTCTTCGATACCGCCGAATCGCTGTCGGAACCAACGCCGGTTCAGTCAGTACCGTGGCCAGTGCTACAGACAATGCTACGAGCACACTACGCGCCGGTGCCATCGAAGTTCGTGCAACGTTTCGAACTAAGGCAAAGAGTCCAGCGAGAGGGCGAGACGATCAGCGTGTACATGGCCGCATTAAGGAAAGCTGCAACCCACTGTGAGTACAGAGACTTGGAGGACACTTTATTAGAACAATTCATTTGTGGGGTCAGGGATGTCCGACTACAGAGGCGGCTGCTTTCGAAAAGCAACCTAACCCTATCGATAGCCCTAGATGAGGCCAGGGCGCACAAGATGTCCACCAAAGCGGCAGAAACCTTACAGAAGCCGAACACGCCTAATTCCTCAGCGAAAGCGACGCCGATTCACAGCGAGGAAATCCAGGCAGAGTGGAAAGAGGATGAAGAGGAAGAGGTTTTCCTCACCGGGAGGCCGGAAAGAGGCGACCGTGACGAGTGTGTGAGTTGCGGAGGCCAACACCAACGACAGAATTGCAGGTTCAAAGACGCAGTTTGTCGGCAGTGTGAAAAGAAAGGACACATAGCTCAGGCGTGCCGGGCCTCCAAACCTTCCCGCCAAAAATTCAAACCGGCCAATCAGCAGGGCGCCGGTTCCGTGAGGCGGCCAGAGATTGGCCAATTCAAAAAAGGTGCGAAGTCGAATCACACCACTGTGCGAGTGGGTCATGCATCAACATGACTGGAAAAGAAAATATTCACCAAGACCTACATCGAAGGAGTGCAGTGTAAAATGGAGGTGGATACCGGCTCATCAATCACGATTATGTCTTGGGACACAATCGCAAGGGACCTGCCAGAAGTCGCGAAATGCCAGCTGCAACCCCAAAAGCTGAGAGTGCAAGACTACTGAGGAAACCGAATCCCTGTTCGAGGAGTCACGTCGGTCAGAGTGAGATACGGAAAATTCAATAAAACCCTGCCGATAACCATCGTCGATGGAAACCTGCCCAGCTTGCTGGGTCTCGACTGGTTCCGAGCCTTGGGAATGGACATCACCGGGGTTCACAGCGTCGGTGACAACCTGAAGGACGAATTGTTGCAGGAATTCGAGGACGTTTTTCAAGACAGCCTGGGCAAGTACGTGGGGACCCCCATTTCATTCAATTTAGACCCCCCGATTAGGTTAAACGCGAGAAGGGTTCTGTTCGCGCTCAAACCCAAAATAGACAGGGAATTAGACAAACTAGTAAACCAGGGAATCCTAGTCCCAGTCAACCATGCAAAATGGGAGATGCCAATAATGACCCCAGTTAAACCGGATGGATCTGTCCGTATTTGTGCTGACTATAAGGCAACGCTTAACAAAGCATTGCAGAAGAGTGCTTACCCTGTCCCCATCGTACAACATTTGTTGCACTTGTTAGGGCAGGGACAGGTTTTTGCCAAACTCGACCTGGCACAGGCCTACCAACAATTACCAGTTGACAACGAAACGGCTGAAGCACAGACAATTGTCACACACAGGGGTGCTTTTAAATGCACTCGACTTCAGTTCGGAGTTAGTGTAGCCCCTGGGTTATTCCAAAACCTCATGGAACGGCTCCTACAGGGTCTACCAGGAGTAGTCCCATATTTTGACGATGTGCTAATATCAGCCACAGATTTGGGAGAATTAAGGGTCAAATTGCGGAAGGTTTTGGAAATTTTCAGGATGCGGGGCTTAAGGTTAAACTTAACAAATGCCATATCGGAGTTGAATCAGTAGGATTTTTGGGTTATCGGATAGATAAGGAAGGCATCCATCCCACGGAGAGCAAGGTGTGAGCCATTAGGAAGGCTCCACCCCCAAAAAACAAAGCAGAATTACAAGCATTTTTGGGGCTTGTAAACTTCTATGCGGTATTCTTAAAAAATAAGGCAACGGTAGCCGAACCACTACATAAGCTGCTAGCGAAAAACTCTGTATGGACTTGGGCAGGATTGAAGCTAAGGCATTTGAAGGCGTTAAGAAACTTTTGTCCAGCGATAGCCTTTTAATTCAGTACAATGGGACATTGCCATTAGTATTGGTTTGTGATGCATCACCCTACGGGGTAGGAGCTGTCCTCAGCCACAAGTTACCGAACGGTTCAGAAGCCCCTATCGCATATTTTTCCCACACGATGTCTGCAACAGAAAGGAACTATAGCCAACTAGACCGGGAAGCGCTTGCCATAGTCTCTGGGGTTAAAAAATTCCACGAGTATCTGTTTGGGCGGCGATTTGAAATAGTCACAGACCACAGACCTTTATTGGGACTCTTGACGGGGGACCATCCAACACTGGTTGCATTATCACCCAGGCTGACCCGTTGGACTATTTTCCTGGCAGCATACTCGTAACAACTGTCTCACCAACCGGGCAAGGACTTGGGACATGCGGATGCTTTAAGTAGATGCCCATTGCCAGAGACTATTGAAGACCCGACCCCAGGGACACCTGTTTTGTTGATTGACTCTTTGGACTCTGGCCCGGTCACGTCAACAGAAGTGACTAGGGCATCCTACAAAGATATAATTGTCCGGACTGTAATCGGCTGGGTGCAGAGGGGATGGCCAATGGCACCAGGAGAATGATTTAAAGAGTTTACCAAAAAGCGTTCAGAACTATCGGTACAAGGGGGGTGTCTGTTATGGGTGGTTATTCCAGAGAAATTACGAGGGCATGTCTTGGAACTATTGCATGTGGGCCACCCAGGGATCGTGAGGATGAAAAGCCTAGCGAGAAGTTATGTGTGGTGGCCACAAATGGACAAAGACATTAGCGACCGGTTAGGGAAATGCCAAGCTTGCCAGGAATCGAGGCCACTACCCCCAACAGCCCCCATAAGGGAATGGGAAAAACCCCAGGGTCCTTGGTCTAGGATCCACATAGGTTTTGCCGGGCCCTTTCATGGGCAAACCTTCTTAATTGTGGTAGACTCCTACTCGAAGTGGTTGGAAATTATACTCATGAAAACCACAACAGCTGAGGCCGTAATCACAGTATTGCGGCGACTATTTGTGAGACACGGGCTGCCCGACACCATAGTGTCTGATAACGGCCCACAATCCACGGCCACTCAGTTTGAGGGGTACTTGGCCAGACAGGGCATCCGACATGCCCTCTCGGCACCTTTCCACCCGGCAACGAACGGACTTCGTACGCAGTGCCAAGGAAGCATTGTCCAGAATTAGCCCAGGGGATTGGCAAGCCAAAATCGACACCTTCCTGGCAGTCCAACATAGAACACCCTGTGTGGCCACCGGCCGCAGCCCATCGGAGTTATTAATGGGGAGAAGACTCCGATGCCCCTTAGATCGGTTAAACCCAACATACGCCCCTGATGGGTACCAGAATAAGGGGGACAAAATTAGAACAATGACCAGGGGCGACCTGGTATGTTCACACAACTACAGTGAAGGTCCAGCTTGGTTAAAAGGAACCATTGTGGGAGTGACATGCCCAAAATCGTATGTAGTGGACATGGGGGATGGCCGAGTGTGGAAGCGCCACATAGATCAATTACGAAAAAGAATACAAAACAATCCAGACACCAAACAGCCAGACCCCGACTATCAAATATTTGAACCAACAGCTAGCTCAATTCCGAGGTGATCGGAGGACTTAGCTGAATCAGAAGAAGTCCAGCGGCGCCAACCGGTTCCTCCAGAGGACAGCAGGGATGACTCTGCCAATAATCCAGGGCCGGATGGCTCAGAGGAGGAGCTGGGAGGAACAAACAGTCCCTCCGACCAGCTCGACTCCCTCCCAGGGAATGAATTGCGCAGGTCAGAAAGAGTTAGGAGATGCCCTGTCTACCTGCGTGACTACGTGGAAAAATAACATGCAAATTTTATGCAAATAATGAGCTAAATGCGTTCTGGGAGGGAAGGAGTGTAATGTATTTGAAATTTTGGAGGGAAATTTGGGCGGGAAAATACACGCTGCTGATTGGCTGGTGCCTCAGCCAAATACTATATAAAGAGAGGTGTTTGCCTGTTGTCTTTTGCTGGGTTTCACAATAAACTAAAGAGCTGTTGTCACTTGCATCGTCTCCTGCCTCTTCATTGCCCAGACTTAACACTAACCAAATACTGTATTTAAAGAACTCCTTCTTAACTTTGGCTATTAGACAGTGTTGACACTTTTTTTTGCAATTGGTGGCCACTTGTCAATTAAAGACCACTGGTTTAGGGCCATCTTCCCAGCCTCTTCTCCATGTGCTTTAGCTATGGAGCCACAAAATCCCGAATAGAATATCTAATATATATCTAGTCCTATCTGAAGAGCACCAGACTGAGAATTTTAAAGCAATGTAGCTCTGACAGTTTTTCAGGATTGTTGTCAAACCTTCAAGGTAGACACAGTGAAGAAAAGAGGCACAGCAAGGATTCCAGGAATGCTACTTTATTGTTAGAGGGTATAATAACGGAATCTTGAAAACTGTCAGAGTTACTCTGTGTCCCATGTTATACAAAACAAAATAATAAAATAAATGACTTTCTTTCTCACACTTTTCTCTTTCTCAGGACAGAGTAATGTTTAAATGGTTTGCTCAATGTTTCCTTATTCCCAAGGCTAGGTCTGCCTTCTTTTACAATGAAATGATGACTCTTTTGGACTTCAGATTCCTGTCAGAAAATTTTCTGAGCTAATATGGTTTTTTGGTACCATTAGCTGTAATGATAGAACCACTATGCTGCCTTTCAGCCAAGCTTTTGAATTGCCCGGACATGTTAGAAGAAGGCCTACATCAGCCCCCTAGTGTCATTCCACTCAGGATTGTGGATCACAATTTTCACCATGTTGCACTCAGAATGGGATGATTGTAATTATAGGCCTGCATTGTACTACAGGTAGTTCTAGACTTTGTAAGGTCCCAAAATGTACTTGAGTCACCAGAATGCCAAAGACGAGGCTTGCAAAAAGAAGCAGATTTTATTTATGGCCAAAAACAAAATACTGGATCGGACTATATCCAGACTATATCCAGAACATACAGATACAATCAGTGGTGGGATTCAAGTAATTTAACAACCGGTTCTCTGCCCTAATGATTTCTTCTAACAACCAGTTTGCCAAACTGCTCAGAAAGTTAACAACCGGTTCTCCCGAAGTGGTGCAAACTGGCTGAATCCCACCACTGAATACAATGCATGTGAGGAGATAGCAACACCTTGGGGAAGGTATGGTGTCCTTTTTATATCCTCAGAGGCATTAGCTTAGTACCCAATTCTGGCCCCCTGGCCCATCCCTTCCTTTGGCAGTGCAGCAAGGAAGGGGAGTGGGTGGGTGCTTAGCAACCCCGCTTCTTGAGTTATCCACCAGGTACAGAATGATACCAAAAAACATAACATAGAAGTGAGATCACTGGTAGAAACAAATGGCAGAGGCAGTTCTAATTCTTAGCAAAGCAATTCTTACAAAAGCAAAACAGCAAGTCAAACCAATTCTACTGACTCCACTGTTATGTCCCACCAATTCTACATGTTTTATTATTATGTCCCTTCAATTTCATTTAGCAAATGTTCAAAATCCCAGCAGCACTGAAATAAGTGACTCACACTTATGATCATTGCAGCATTCCCAAGGTCACATGATCATAATTTGGGCTCTTGGCTGTACTTATGATCTTTCCAGCTTCCAAGGGTCATGCAATCACCAATTGTGACCTTCCCACCTGGCTTCCAACTAGCGAAGTCAAAGTTGAAGCCAGACTCACTTAAACACAGTGTGATTTGCTTAATGACCCTAGCAAAAAAGTTTATTAAATCAGGTGTTGTACTTGATGACTCACTTAACAACTGCATTTCTTAGTGATGAAGTTCTGGCCCCAATTGTAGTCATTAGTCAAGAACTACCTGTATAGAACTTCTGATCAAACAGAAGAATAGCAGTAATCGTCTCCAGAAACTGGAATAAGGAATGAACTTGGACAATATACAAAATTCATGGTCTTTGGACTTTTGACAAGGATACAGTTAATTTTGAACACCGTGTGTGATTTCCTGGGACAGATAATTTCTCTGCAACCTTTGCTGCCCAACAGGATCCGATTATGGCCTTTATGGTTCTTAAATTGGTGGTATGTTTTTGAAAGCAAACTCTGAGATCCCTAATGAAACTGTTAAACGAAAAAGCTTTAAAAGTTTCTGTCAGATGCTGAAACAAAAGTTCACGTCTCAGTGTTTCCTTAAGTATTAGAAACCTTTTAAAAAAATCCTTGGCCCTTTGCCCCCTTCTCTAACCCTACCTCATATGTGCAATAGCTATATTGCAGGCAAGAGAGATAGCCTTGAAAGTATTCTAATATTTTTCAATAGCACTTTAATAAGAAGGAGAAAAGCGGGGGTGGGGGGAATGGTTGCATAGCTTTTATACCAACAGAAGCAAAATCACCTTATTAACATGGAAAGAAAATATAGCAATTTCTAATATTTAAGTTGGCTTTTCTTGCTTTCTTGGTTGCTATTTTTATTTGGGTTCTAGTCTTTCAACTATTTTCTCAGATCTCAGCTCCTTAGATCTATATATATATTTTTTGGAAAAAATAGTATTTGCTTTCCTCCTTTTTCCCCCCAGACTGTGGCTGCTATAGCAATCATAAAGAAGAAAAACTGGTGTTCTTGCATCTATATAACTGACACAGAT
Organism: Ahaetulla prasina; assembly: GCF_028640845.1. Classification (NCBI taxonomy): domain Eukaryota; kingdom Metazoa; phylum Chordata; class Lepidosauria; order Squamata; family Colubridae; genus Ahaetulla; species Ahaetulla prasina. Next base: position 125,483,581 of record NC_080541.1, read on the forward strand.
AAAATCAAAAATTGTAGTTGCCTCGGTGCAATAGAACTATAGAACAAAGGCTGTTGATATTTCACTGAACCCAGTATGATACACTTGGTCTGCCCAAGCTGATAATGGAACCTTTCTAAGCAGGAAAGATAATTGTAAATGTTGTTTTACAAATTAGATTAACCTCATATTTTTTCTTGGCAATTTGCTCACTTTAGGCATTTGTTCTTTGCACGATTTTCTTCCAACGTGATTGGTGCTTCCACAACTGTTGGAGCCTTTGAGAAAACAGTCACTGCCCTCCTTTTTAAGAAGTTGAAGGAATTTGATATTAATCCATCATCTTTGAAATAATTTGAATGTCATATAAAACTCATAAAAATGGAAAATTGCTTTAAAGAATATGATAGTTTGTTGGGAGTGTGGTTAATAGAAACAAAAATACTCTAAAATGTGCATTTATTTAGCATATGGCATTCAAACTCAGGGACATCTGCCAGCTAGACAAAATGCAGTCCTTGCAGCCTAGATCAGGGGTCTGCAAACTTGGCTCTTTTAGGACTTGTGGACTTCAACTCCCAGAGTTCCTCAGCCAGTAAAGCTGGTTGAGGAACTCTGGGAGTTGAAGTCCACAAGTCTTAAAAGAGCCAAGTTTGCAGACCCCTGGCCTAGATTGCTAGATCATTCTGTTCAGCTCTTGTGTACCTATCCTTGGTGAGCCACAGGAGGCCAACTAGCTTTACATCAATTAACTAGCTGCACTCAGGTTGCAGGTCTTCCATGCTCCTCCTCGCGTCTTGCTTTGCCTTGCCTCGCCTCGTATCGTGATGCCTCACATCTGGCCAATCCAGTGTTGACCTCTACTCGCTGCAGACACAAAGACAATTGAGTTTCCCCCCCCAACCAAAGTGGTACTCATTTATCTACTCATAATATTGCATGGTTTTGAATTCCTGGGTGGGCAGGAGCTAGCGACGGGAGCTCAATGGGATCAAAAATGTGCCATTGAGGGGTGTTGCAATTGCCTTATTGTTGGAGCAGCAAATTTGGGACATTTGCTCAAATGATCTCAGTTTGCTTTGTTATTGCCACATTTTGAGCTAAAATTTACAGGATAGTATAAGGTGTAAGTATCACTTTAGCTGATGTTAAGTAACAGCTTGCTTGTTGGGGTGTCAGGCAGCAGTGATTTGGTACTGAAGAGGGAGGGCAGTAAGTCCTTATGCAAAAATGCCTAGTTTTGCAAAACAAACTCATGTAAACTTTGGGCTAATTTTGAAAATAAAGTAATTCCCAACTCTTTTTTTTATTTAAACAAAATAAAACATGCTTGTATCATGTTATCATTTGTATGCCCACAAACACATTGTGATATTGAACAACTCAGCAATAACAGAAAACCTAGCTAAATAACAAAACACTTTTTAAAATTGTTTCTATCTCATTTTTTCATTTTTCCCTCCCTTTTATAGATGTACTTAGCCCTTGGATAGCTAAGAAACCATTTATTTCCTTCCTTCCTTCCTTCCTTCCTTCCTTCCTTCCTTCCTTCCTTCCTTCCTTCCTTCCTTCCTTCCTTCCTTCCTTCCTTCTTACTGCACTTTACAAGTGGTACATCAAAAGACTAAGACAACCTTCTGATTAAAAACAACTAAAATAAATAACACATAAAACATGTCAACATGTCACTTTACACTGTAAGCCGCCCTGAGTCTTCGGAGAAGGGCGGGATATAAATGTAAATAAAAAAAAAAAGGATAATTCTAAATTCTAAATGCTCTACAAAAGTGTCCGGTATTTAGCATTTTCTGCTTGTCCCGCAGTCTACCTTCATGCATAGGACATCATAGGAGCAGTGTTCTTGATCAAAGATAAGTGATCTACGAAGATCAATGCCATGCCAATTCTAATTTTCTATTCAATAATGAATATTCAAAGAAGAGTCTGGCAGATATTCTTTCATTGGTTGTTTAGCAGTTATAAAATAAAAAGACCTTTTTTTAAAAAAAATGTATGTGCTAATTAGCTCACTAATGGGAAAATGATATTTGCATTTTATTTTCTTTTGCTTTCTTTGTTGAAAATTAGGCTTGTCAATATTCTGTTGTTTTAGGGTAATAACCCCACATACTGATTAACTGAAAGTTGCACCCAGTCTCGATCTTGTTTTTATTTTAAAAAGTAGGGACATCTACAATCAATCATTTAGAAGACTGCTTTCACATCTTCTCACTATTTATCTACTATTTATTTATTACTATTTATTTATTATATTTATATTCTTAGCAATGAGAATTTAAGTCAACTGTTTTGGAGCAGTTCTGGGCAATACTTATTTTGATAATATATATAGAGAAGCAACTTATTATTTAATTTCTGGAGAAAAAATCTTTTTAAAATACTTCATAGGATCATAGGGTTGGAAGGCTCACTGAAGGTCTTCCAGTCTCTAGATCTCCAGGCCAGAGGAGTAATTGTCAGACTGTTCCAGGCAAATTGTTGTCCAATCTTCGTTTAAAAGTCTCTGGTGATGAAGCACCCACGAAGGTTTGCTGTTCCATTGCTTAATACCTCTCATGGTCAGGAAATCTTAACTCTTCAAGTTTGGATCTCTTTGTGTAAAAAAAATCTACCCATTGGTCCCACTCTTGGGATATAGGGAGAATACTGTGACTGCCTGTCAGTTATTAGAAAATTGTTATTAGATCTCCTCACATCTTTCTCTTCTTCATACTAACCATAGCTCTTTTAACCACTCTCGTAGAATTTAGTCTTCAACCCCATAACTACCACCCAGCCATGTGACTTCTCTTTTGGTTTGTGTGTCTGGAAAAGAGATTCCATTTCCACTTTTTCATATAAGTGACTATTAAGATACTAAATATAACCAATTCTGTTGGAGTCCAGCAACTCCACCCAAAGCATAATCGGATCCATCATCATTAAATAATTCTGACACAAAATGATTCAGAAGCCCATGAAAGATCATTATAACAAAAGGAAGTAGGTCAACAAGGGACAGAAGAATGTTCAGTGAGATTCACTGCCCAAACTCGACCAAGATCCTTGGTGGAAAACAAGAGAATAAGTATAGGTAAAGATAACATCTCCTTGAAGCTGAGCACAACTGTTGGTGATTTTATGAACATATTGGTAACTTTTTGGGACAGCAGTACAGATATGATTTCCGACCACCTTTTTCCAGGGTGCTTTTTAAAACTTCCCTAGGCCAGCTTTCAGATGTTTGGGGGCTGTATGCCAGTTAGGAATAAGCATTGCTGTCCCAGTGGTAGATGGGATTAAAGTGGCCTAAACAAGTTGATGTCAGGCCTGGAAACCATATTAGACTTTAGGGTTCCAGACGCTGCCACATTTTTCCCCTGAGGGGAGGAAGGGGGGCTGAGGGGTATGGTAACATTCTTCAAGCGGTCAAGGTTGGATGGTGTTCACATCTGCAGGAAGAGTGGCAAGAAGATATTCGAATGAACTGGGAGAACGTGGGACCATGTGACCATCAAAGGGGTCAGGGGGGTGGGACTCTTGGGGTTTGTATAACTGGGAAAAGAATCCGGAAATTCAGTTTTGGAATTTCACTCATCGTGTGCCAGTTTCCTCATGCTAGTAAAGAACTCTGGAAAACAATGGCTTCTGAGGTTTTTTTTTATGCAGAAGAGGTTTTTCTGGAACCTTGACATTATTCCAATTTCCGGATTCTTTTCCCCAGTTATACAAACCCCAAGAGTCCCACCCCCCTGACCCCTTTGATGGTCACATGGTCCCACGTTCTCCCAGTTCATTCGAATATCTTCTTGCCACTCTTCCTGCAGATGTGAACACCATCCAACCTTGACCGCTTGAAGAATGTTACCATACCCCTCAGCCCCCCTTCCTCCCCTCAGGGGAAAAATGTGGCAGCGTCTGGAACCCTAAAGTCTAATATGGTTTCCAGGCCTGACAGTTGATGGAATAGGCTATGGTCATACAAGGTGGTGTGAAGGGGCTTTCATCTCTTTCAACATGCCTTCCCTATGCTTGTTAAGAATCTAAAATGCCAACCCAACTGCTTGGGTTGGCATTTGGGTTGGCATTTGATTCCAAAATGATACTGAAAATTGGCACCGAGTGGACTTTGGTTTTCAACTAAATTTGATGTGGCCGAATGAAGCTGCTAACGCTGCAGATTAGTTCTCAGAAGTGACAATATTATTACCAGTGTTATCAGTCCGAGGATGCTTTTTTTTTTTACTTTAATAATTAAACTGTGAAGACGTTTAAAATTTAAAGTAATGGTATTTAATGTAGAATTTGGGATGCAGTGTGATTGAACCTACTGTCATTGTCTTGTATATTCTCTACATTGCTGAATTTTATGGGAAATTGTGGGAAAAAGAATTCCTGGCATTGATGTTATAATTATAAAGTTTAATCAATTTTAAATTTCAGAGGGACTCTCTAAAATCTGTTTCAGGGAAACCCTCTTTTCTAGGAACTCTACTTCTTAGTAAATATCGACTTTGGTGCATTTAAACAGGCTTGCCAAGGAATTTTGGCCAGGTCCTGGCAACGTTTCTGTACTTGATTTTGTACAATGCTAATACAGGGAGTCTTCGTCTTACGACCACAACTGAGCCCAAAAATGTATGTTGCCAAGTGAGAAATTTGTTAAGTGAGTTTTGACCCATTTTATGACTTTTCTTGCCACATTTATTAAGTAACTCACTGCTGTCGTTAAATTAGTAACATGATTGTTAAGTCAATCTGGCTTCCCCATTGATTTTGCTTGTCAGAAAGTCACAAAATATAATTACATGACCCTGGGACCTGTCATAAATATGACTGTCAAACATCTGAATGTAAATCATGTGACCATGAGGATGCTGCAACGATCATAAGTGTGAAAAATGCTCATAAGTCACTTTTTTCACTATCGTTGTAACTTTGAGAAGTCACTTAATGAACTGTTGTAAGTTGAGGACTACCTGTAGACTCTTTTCCAAGGCACTTTAACACCACCAGAATTTCCACCTCCCAATCCTACATAGAACAATTAAAAATAACCCAGAATCACTTTCATTATTTGCCCATGTCTGTCTCTATAGTTGTAAATATATTAGAGTAGAGTAGAGTAGAGTAGAGTAAAATAACAGAATTGGAAGGGACCTTGGAGGTCTTTTAGTCCAACCCCCTGGTCAGGCGGGAAAGTAATGGTATTTCAGACTATTTCAGACAAATGGTTGTCCAATCTGTTTTTAAAAACTTCCAGTGTTGGAGCATTCACAATTTCTGGAGGCAAGTTGTTCCACTGATTAATTGTAGTGAAGGTGCTAAGGAAGGCAGCTTCCTAATAATGTATGCAGTAAGTGATATAGAAAACTCAAGGAAAAGATTGCTCCACTCCCTGGCCTTGAGTAGGAGAAGGGAGAGAGCAGTCAGCAGTGGCTGACTTGAAGTCAGGAAACAAGGCAAGACAAGATTTTTCTGATCTCTTACCATAGCAACAGGCTTTCTTCACAAAGCTTGAAACTGCATTTCAAAGAAAAATTGAGTTCAGTATTACTGTAATAGAACTAGAGGTAAATAGACATACCTCCTAGAAACCAATGTAGTGAGGAATAAACGGATCAAGGGCAGATCCTGAAGTGGTACAAAGTACCCTCAATTTGTCACAGCTTGCCCAGAGCATGAAAATATATGTTGGTCTTGAAACTGATATCTACACTCAAGAATAGTAGAGCAAGACTTAAAAGCACTGCTTAGACAGACAATGGTCTTTTATTGCATATAGCAAGGAATCCCTAATTCATGAAGAAGTTCAGCAAATGCAAGACCTAGAAATGAATCTATATTTATATCAGATCGTATCAAGGATTTAAATCCTATGTGTCTTGCTCCATCCTTACACGGTAACACTGTTGGCCATCATTTCTTAGCTTTGGATGCAGAAGGCACGGTGTTCTTTTTTTAAGTTTTAAAAAGTTTTTTATTGTATATGAAAGAAAAAAAATCTATTTCTGGTTTAACAGTGTGTTGTCTAAGTACAAATAATTTTGTGAAATAATAGACATAATATTCACAATCATATTCATCACATTGGTGTTATCTCATAGTAATCATTATATTTGCTTATCCATTTGAAAAGACCTTTGTACAAATAGTCCTTCTCTTATATTTCCATAATTCTAACTTCTGTTTTTATTGGCTAGCCATTGATAAAATAAGCCCCATGTTGAAAAATATTCAGTTTGTTCCTTTTCCTTAATTTTTAGCATTAATCTATCCATTTCTGCACATTCTAATATTTTTTTAATTATAATTTCCTCTGTAGTGATCTCTTCACTTTTCCATTGTTATGCAAATACAATTCTAGCTGTGGCAAAGACATGTAAAATTAAGTATGTATTCCCTTTGTTATATTTTTCCGGTAAAATGCCCAACAAAATATTTCTGGTTTTAAAACTATATGTTGTTTTATCATTTTTTCTAGCCATGTATGTATTTTTGTCCAATATTTTTTGGCATGATGTTTTGATAACGGTTCTATCTGGACTCTTTGATCTAGCCATGTCACCTTTACCCTTCACATATATGGCCTTGGGTGATGGCCATTCTGTTCATGTTCTGCAAAGAACTTCCTGAAGAAGTTTTTAACAACAATTAGAAATTGATGGATAGCCATGGGTCTTCTTCTTTTTGAATAAGGTTTTCCTTTTCTTTAATTGTTTCCCTTCCACTGACTCCACTGAGGAAGGAAATAATTACACAGTCTTGGTGCTTGTGTAATCTTTTCTCTCAGGGCTGTCAAGGAACAGGAAGACAATATCCAGTGGACCCTCAGCGTTGTTTGGTATCTTTCCTTCCATCATCTCCAACACTGGAGCTCTCACAGGACAAGCAAACTACTGTGGACTTTTTTTTGTAGTCTTATGATTCTGGCAAAATATCTTTAGGTGCCCTGATCTCCCTTTCTGTAGGGTAACATCCCTACCCTCACAGACAGAGATATAACAGTACACAGGTTACACATAACTCTTAGGAAGCCCAATCTCGAATTACTTTAAACATCAAACTGCCCTTTCCCCTGGCTCTTTTCTTATTGCTCTCTCCTTTCTGTCAAAATCTGTAGTAGAAGCTCATTAGAGCAGGAATTTATCTAGTTAATACTGTAACATTATGCACAGTTTGGTATATATTAAGACTTCCATCACAATAATACAGTTATTAATATTATTAATATTTTATTCCATTTTTCTACTAAGAAATATTCCAAGATGCTGACAAAAATAATTAAAAGTATGAATAAAAGATATATTATTATTTAAAATACACTTTTAAATAATACAGTACAGCTGTTTGAAATATAAATTCTACAAGGAGAGGGCTTATTAGAACCAATTATAATATTAATAACTTAGACACACTATGCTTATAAAATGATTTAACTGAACCGCAATATATTATGTTGCCGCTGCTTTTGTGTTATTTGTATAAGAAATACATACAAGAAGAGCAGGCACTATATTCTTGATAAATGCATAATTATGATTTATATTAGTTTAGTATGGCTATCTAGGGATGTGGGGTTTTATTTATTCAGTAATATCAAATGAAATAGAAATGACTATATTCTACAGAAGTTTATGATACAATACATCCATGAGTCATGAAAGAGCCACAAAATTCTGTATTCTTTTGAAAGACAAAAAAAAAAAAAAGCTTGTTCATAAAAGGTTACAAACAAGCAACATAATTAAATTAGAAAGAGAGTCAGGTGTGCCAGGAGAAATAAAAAGAAATAATTCGTGACTCATTGGGTCATGCAGGATCCAATCTGAGTCAGTCACCAGGACCAAAGGTTTATTCTTCCAACCTTTCAGGCTCCTACTGCAGCCCATCATCAGGGAATTTCTCTGCCTTTCAGACCTGTTTCCTTATCTTAACAGAGAAACAGAATGACCTCAGGTGGTTGCTATTGTTTTGGTTTTACAATTAAAGACAAAAACATTGCTTTAATTTTTTTTTTAAAGATGCATGTCAGCTTCCCCACTGACTTGTGAGAAATTGTCAGGCAGCTTTGGAAATGAGGAGCACATGACTATGGCTGAACTGTGGCAGCATGGTGGCACTGAAGCAGCAGTCATGTGTCAATGTTGAAACAACCACAATTTCCCCAATTTTCATCCCCAGGGGAATAATGGGTCCTGATATTTGTAAGCTAGCCCATTTGAGGCACCTTCGTTAAAAAATCATCGTCCTTGATGCGCTGGTCCTTTAGCCCAGCTGAAGGTTACAAACAATCACATAGACACAAGAGTTTTAGGTAGTTGCAAGTGAAATGGTGATACTTTAGAAGCATGTGTGGTAAAATAAGAAAAGAGAGGTTCAAGAATGAATGGATACTGAATGAATGTTGACTGGATGCAAATGTGAGTGACAAACTAAAAGAGTTACATTGAAATGATTTGTCTGCATAGAGAGGCCAAATGAATGAAGACTGAATTGCAAAACAAATGGATAAAAGAAGAGTGAATGAGTCAAGAAGAAGGGAAAGAGTGAAAAAAATCATGGTTGGGTGCAGGAGCTAGAGTGGGAGAAAAAGACATCTGGGAAGATGGCAACAGCACAAAAATCTAGATGGAGGAGTCCATGAAATTACCAGGTATTGAGCCTGACTCAAGGAGTCTTTACACTATCAAATAACTGTCTAAAGGATACATGCCTTTATTTTTATTACTATCATCCTGATTGTAATATAGCCTTTCAAATACCTCCTATTTGACAATTGTAAAATTTGTATAATTAATGCTTTTTTTCAGAATTCTTGGCTTTTCAGACTGTGGACTTTAAATTTGGAACTCTGTAGTGAGTGCAGTTAATTTTGCTTACTTTTTTTTTAACAACCTCTTTTTGTTGTTAGCAAACAAGGCTGATTTCTCCTCCCTTCTAGCTTTCTGTCCTTATTTTCCAATTATATTTATAGTTTCTCCACTCCACTCCATACTCAACTTTCAGTCATGTTCATTTACTCGGCCATCTCTCAGGGAAAAGCAACCTCCTCCCCTTTGGCCCTTTAGACTTACTGCTGCCCTACAAAGCGACCTTGATTATGTGTCAGAATGGTCGAACAATTGGCAACTCCAAATCTCAACTAACAAATACTCTGTCTTACAAATTGGCAACAACAATCAGAGCACCAAATACAAGCTGGGCGGATATGACCTCATAGATGACCCTCACTCTGTCAAGGACCTAGGGGTACTCATCTCAAACGATTTAAGTCCCAGAGCTCACTGTAACCGCATTGCCAAAATGGCATTAAGAGTTGTTAACCTAATTTTGCAAAGCTTCTTCTCTGGTTCCTCTGAAAACAACAAAATACTTATCCCACCAGACTTGAAATCCTAGGCTTAGAAAACTTGGAACTCCGTCGCCTTCGACAAGATCTAAGTTTAACTCATAGAATTATCTATTGTAATGTCCTTCCTGTTAAAGACTACTTCAGCTTTAACTGCAATAATACAAGAGCAACCAACAGATTTAAACTTAATGTTAACCGCTTTAATCTAGATTGCAGAAAATATGACTTCTGTAACAGAATCATCAGTCCTTGGAATACTTTACCTGACTCTGTGGTCTCTTCCCATAATCCTAAAAGCTTTAACCAAAAACTTTCTACTATTGACCTCACCCCATTCCTAAGAGGACCATAAGGGGCGTGCATAAGCGCACAAACGTGCCTACCGTTCCTGTCCTATTGTTTTTCTTTTCTTCTTCCTATATATATATATAGATGCTTATACCTCCTAATATTTACTCATATATATGTTTATATATTATAAAATCCTTTTATATGATGTTGTGACAAAATAAATAAATAAAAATAAAAATAAAGTAACACTGTACTGCTAACTAGGGCATACAAAACCTTTGCCAGACCAATCCTTGAATACAGCTCGTCTGCCTGGAATCCACGCTGGATATATTGGACATTAATACAATTGAGCAGGTCCAGAGGTATTTCATGAGAAGAGTACTCCATTCCTTTGCTCACAATAGAACACCTTATGCCACCAGGCTTGAAATTTTGGGCTTGGACAACCTTGAACTATGCTGCCTACAGTCTGATCTAAGCATAGTACACAAAACTGTCTGCTACAATGTCCTACCTGTCAATGACTACTTCAGCTTCAACTGCAATAATACATGAGCACACAATAGATACAAATTCAAGGCAAACTGCTCCAAACTCGATTGCAGAAAATATGACTTCAGCAACAGAATGGTCAATGCCTGGAATGCTCTACCTGCTCCGTTGTTACTTCCTCAAACTCCCATAGCTTCAACCTTAAACTGTCTACCACGAACCACACAACATTCCTAAGAGGACTGTAAGGGGGCATAAGCGCACCAGTGTGCCTACTGTTCCTATCCTACTGTCCCCATTTATTTGTACTTGTTTCATGTGCTCATGTCCATGTTTATACTGACACATGTTTGACAAACTAAATAAAATAAATAAATAAAATATATGTTTTAATGAGTACGTGTTCCATTGTTTCTGTTTGTCCTTCCTGCACTGGGAGCAAACAGGCTTTTGAGAAAAATAATCCCCATTCTAGTTTTTGCTTTAACATAACTTTGCTATCTCCAATTTCTATCATTTTCCATGCAAATTCCATCATCTTCAGAGGTCACAGATGTTCATGTTAATTACTGCTGTTTAAGATCTTTGGTTTTAATCTGATTTGGAACATTTTATTAATCTTTATTTCCACTCTGTTACTAATATTGAGTTCATTTTGCTATTTCCCCTCAATAAGGTTTATTTATTTATTTATTTGTGATACTAGTCCTCAGTAATGTCTCTTAAAAGAGTCAGAAAAACCAAAACAGAATATCTCTTGTTTGCTGTCTATCTAAACTGTAAAAATTCAGTTTGCTGACACCAGATGGATACCAAAAGCTCTTTACTGTCATCTAAATATAATCTTTCCCAAAGAAGATGTTGAAATGGTGGATAAATTCTGCTTTTTAGGACCAACTTTCTAGGTCCAGCCATCAACACTAAAGGAATAAGCAGTAACCCCCCACCCCCCCAATGCTGCAGGCTAGCACTTGGTAGAGTAGCCAGAGGGACCTTGGAAAATATATTCAAATTTTGTGATGTGCTTATATCAGCAAGGATAAGAACTGTGCAAGCCATGGTATTCTCTGTGACAGTGTATAGAAGGGGATTTTAAAGAAGCAGGATAGGATGAATATTGATGCTTTTGAACTTTGGTGTTGGAGAAGATGCCTGAGAATATGTGGAAAGCCAAGAAAACCAATGGACCATCAAGCAAATCAATCTAGAGTTCTTACTCAAAGCAGAAATAGCCAGGCTCAAATTATCGTATTTCAGACATGCTAGGTAAAGATCCAGTTCTCTGGAAAAGGCTTTAATTTTAAGAAAGGAAGAAAAAGAGACAGAGAGAGAGAGAGAGAGAGAGAGAGAGAAAGAAAGAAAGGGCAACCATCAGCAAGGTGGACATGGTCTCTATGAGTCAAAAATGACTTGATAGCAAATAATCATCGCCAAAGATCATCCAAGATTTTTCAGTTGAGATATGGTAGCCCTTCAGATTTGGTACTCTTATCAACCATCCCCTATTCAAAATGTCATTTTCTATTATTGTAACATAACTGAAAGGGGGAAAATATTAAAATGGAATTCTTTCACTGGTACCACTCCAATGTGTGACATAATGTGTAGCCTCATATTCCTTAATGGTTACATGTAGATTCGTAAAGGAAGATCCTTGAAAGATCATATCCTCATGATGTGGTCTCGTTCCTAGCCCATATTGAAGGGAGCTTACATTTCTCTTCAGCTGTTCCAATTTCAAAGGAATATGATGCAGTTTTGAACTTGACCCTATTGGCCACTTTAGCATAGTTCTCATTTCCACATGACATTTTTATCTGGACTTCAGTGGGATTTGACACCTGGCTTCCATAGAGGTATTTGACTATGTAATGCATGACAGATGTTTCCTGAGATGCTTGCCAGATATTAAGCAGCATCTTGTGTTTGGGGGGGGGGAACCAGAAGTAGTACCGTATATACTCGAATATAAGCCGATCCGAGTATAAGCCGAGGTCCCCAATTTTACCCCAAAAAACTGGGGTAAACTGGGGACTCGAGTATAAGCCGAGGGAGGGAAATGAGGCAGCTACCGGTCAGGGAAAGCCTCCCTCCCTCAGCCGAGAAGGCTGGCGGCTCCCCCGCCCCGCCCTCTCACTGCACCGGCAGGGCTTCCCCGCGCTAATGCAAAAGCCCGCCAAGTTTGCACCATTCGGTATAATGTGAAAAAAAGAAGAAGAAAAAAAAACTCGAGTATAAGCCGTATATACTCGAGTATAAGCCGAGGGGACGTTTTTCAGCACAAAAAACGTGCTGAAAAACTCGGCTTATACTCGAGTATATACGGTATTTTATTGATAGAGTTCTAATTCTTGGATATGTGTATTTGCACCTGTGTTTAGGGACAGCATGGAGGAAGAAGTGGCCTGGTTCCTCTTTCTTCCATGCATTCAGTTGTCTTGGATATGGAAAAGAAGCCCATGATGAAGTTGTTTAGGGGGTGGACTGATAGGGGGTTTAGGGGGTGGACTGATCAGGCGTTAGAAATTAATAAGATATTGGCTGAAGATTTTTTCTGACTGATCTCATTTAAACAAGATCTTAAATATATGGGTACTCTTATGCCCCCATCCCTTGCTCCTGCTACCAATCCACAGCCACCCCACAAAGATGGATTGAAAACTGGTGCCCTATCTAGACCTTCAAAAAAAATTTTTTTGAAAGAAAAATGTAAAACATTTGCACAAAAGCAACGCAAGTGTTGAGAAGTAAGGTAGAATACAGTAAAATCTATCTATCTATTTATCTATCTATCTATCTATCTATCTATCTATCTATCTATCTATCTATCTCTGTAAAATCTATCCATTCATTCATCCATTCATCCATCTATCTATTCTATTTATCCTGTAGTATCTATCTGAAACACGTTTCTTCCTATCTTGTTTCTGGTTCTCCCCCTTAGGTTTTATTGCTTAAAAGCATGAATACGGTGAAATGATGCATCCATTTCCACCTCTGGCTAATTGCAGGAGAATTTCCAAGAAAAGCCAAAGCACCCACTATATCCAGTGCTAGAACTTTTGCACAAGTTATGATAATGAAGTCATTCTCAGTAGAGCACTAAAACTGCTGTTAGTTAGTATTCGGAGGGCAATAACAACAGCAATTCCCAATGTTCCAAAGTAGATATAACCCCATGTTTTTGTCTCCTTAAAGACAATGGATGTGTATCTCCCCACCTACCAAAGAAATATAAATAGCAATTGATGGTGAAAGACCATGATTAACATGGGGACCATGGTGGGTTGGGAAGCTCTTCCTGAGACTCTGGTGAAAATCACACTCAAGAGTTTGTTTTTTGTCACAGAGAAGGCTCCTGTGACACATTTATCCTTGATAAATTCACTTTTGTTTCTCCCCTTGCTATAATTTCCTGCTCAATTACATGCTGCAATCATCAACCTGTCATTCTGCTTTCATTCCTGTCCTTTCCGACTGTTTGGTAGTCAAGTTTTGTATGTTTTATTTTTATTTATTTTATTTATTCATTTTATTTGTCACAACATTATATATAAGCATAAGCATGAAATAACTTATATGATATATAAGCATATATATAATCATAAGTATGTAATAACTATATGAAATTGGATACAATCAAAGGGAACATTTGGACAGGAAAGGTAGGCACGTTGGTGCTCTTATGCGTGCCTCTTACAGACCTCTTAGGAATGGAGTGAGGTCAATAGTAGGTAGTTTTTGGTTAAAGCTTTGGGGATTTTGGGAAGAGACCATAGGGTCTGGTAGTGCATTCCAGGCATTAACAACTCTGTTTCTGAAGTCGTATTTTCTGCAGTCAAGCTTGGAGTGGTTCACATTAAGCTTAAATCTATTGTGTGCTCGTGTATTGTTGCGATTGAAGCTGAAGTAGTCTTCAACAGGAAGGACGTTGTAACAGATGATTCTATGAGTTAAGCTCGTCTTGTCAAAGGCGGCGGAGTTCTAAATTTTCTAAACCCAGGATTTCAAGTCTGGTGGCATAAGGTATTTTGTTGTAATTGGAGGAGTGGAGAACTCTTGTAAAATATTTCTGGACACGCTCAATTGTATTAATGTCCGAAATGAGGTATGGGTTCCAGACAGGCGAGCTGTATTCAAGAACTGGTCTAGCAAATGTTTTATATGCTCTGGTTAGTAGTGTAGTGTTTCTGGAGAAGAAGCTATGCAAGATTAAGTTATTATGTTGGGCTTGCACATCCATAGTCTTAATGATGCGGACAAGTAGCAGGTTCCACATAGAGGAAGCCATGTTTGCTCGCTGAACTTGCTTGGCAATCTTTTCCCCCACACTTTCACTTTCTTTTGAAAGTGCCAGTAGAAAGTTGACACAATCTAGTGATGTTTGGATCGGAGGAATATGCAGAGGCAAAAGCCATCCTCTCAGTAGTGAAACCCAAGAGTTCAATTCCCCTTGCCACTTTTGGTAACCATAGTAACATCCAAAGCATTGCTTTGTCCCTGAAAAATGCTGGAAATAAATAAACAAAAGCAGATTAAAAAAAAAGAATAAATGTGAATGAGAGTTGGATGCTTTGGAGGATGATGTACAGCACAGTTGAGATGGACAACAAAGGATCTTTTCAGGGTTGGATTGGAGAAATGGTCTGTGAGAATAGAAAGGCCAGGAAGGGGCAAAGACAGAAATTTACATAGGTTCAAAGGTTTCTGCCAAAATAGAGGGAGAAAGAGATGGAACATTGTTATTTCCTTTTAAAACATAATAGCCAGAAGCACAGATGGAAGTTTGAACCCTCTTTTTCTCCTCCACCCCAGATTATGCCTCGGTCTCAGCTGGAAGGATGGGATGCAACAGGAGACCAATGCTACAGAGTCTGTTACAACTGGAAATGTAGGAAATGAAGCAGCTGCAGCATCCATTAATCTCCAGTTCCTGCTGAAATCCCAACTCTTGCACAATAATTAAATGGCTATATAAAAAACCCCAAATCCTATCCCACGTTTCATTTGGCTGCTTTCCTTCTATGCATGTTTCTCTGTTTTCTGACTTAGATCTCTGTCCAAGCCTTATCTTTCTTCCCTATGAAGTTGAAATTCCAAACAATGCCTTACAGAGCCAAGTGTGTTTTCATTGAGTGTGGACTCAGATGTTTTGAAGTGTTAAAAGATGCGTATGTGAAATAGAGATGGTTCTAATAAATAGGAAGATGATTCTAATAGGTAGAGAAATAAAGTGACAGATATGTACTTGTATTCGCTATGTATGTTTATTTACGATATACCCCATTTTGAAATCTTACATGCATAAAGATAAAGGTAAAGGTTCCCCTCGCACATACGTGCTAGTCGTTCCCGACTCTAGGGAGGCGGTGCTCATCTCCGTTTCAAAGCCGAAGAGCCAGCGCTGTCCGAAGACGTCTCCGTGGTCATGTGGCCGGCATGACTCAACGCCAAAGGCGCATGGAACGCTGTTATCTTCCCACCAAAGGTGGTCCCTATTTTTTCTACTTGCATTTTTACGTGCTTTCGAAACTGCTAGGTTGGCAGAAGCTGGGACAAGTTACGGGAGCTCACCCTGTTACACGGCAGCACTAGGGATTCGAACCGCCGAGGTGCCGACCTTTCGATCGACAAGCTCAATGTCCTATCCCCTGAGCCACCGCGTCCCTCCATGCATAGAAAAAAAATGCATAAAAAATGCAAAAAAATGCATAGCAAAAGCCAAAATAACAGAAATTAAACAAAATAAAACAGAACATAATAGAACAATTCCAAAGGAGAACAAGATTTTAACTACATTGGTAAGTTGCCCTTTCATTGATCACTTAACTCTAAAAAGCAGCTGAAAGAGCTATGCAATATTAAATACCTGTGAAAAGAGATATTGACCATCTGAAGATTACATTATTACATGGTTACCTGAATATATAAGAGAGTGTGTTTTAGCAGTATATAAATTATTTATGACTTTATATATGTATGTGTGTGTGTATACAATCAGATCTAATAAATAATCTATAATGAATAATACTAAAATTCACATTGTTTTTACCTGTTTGTCTGTCTGTATTCTCAAGGTAGCACAAATGGTGCATTATACTGCAAAGTTTTTGAATCAAAGTACGTAAAATCTACTAACTTAAATAATGCATAAAAATCTGGGACCCATTAAATGTAAAGGTTTCTCCTGTCCAATCACATCCAACTCTAAAGGTTGATTCTCATCTCTGTTTCTTAGATGAGGGAGCCAGTGTCATCCAAAGATGTTTCTATGGTCATGTGGCCAGCATGACTATATGCCAAGTGCACGGAATGCTGATTCCTTTCTACCAAAGTGGTAACTACTGTATTTATCTACTTGCATTTGCATGCTTTTGAACTGTTAAGTAAGCAGGAGCTGGAGCAAGTAATGGGAGCTCATTGTGTGGCACTTGGGTCTTGAACCCAGTCCGTCAACTTTCTATCTGACAAGTTCAGTGTCTTTAACCGCTGAGCCATCGGGCCCCCTGGAACCCATTTCTATGGTAGAATTGAAATATCTATAAGGTTTAGATCAGTTATACTCAAAGTTGTGGCTCTTCCAGCATCCCCAAGGTGATGGTTTCTAATGATTTCTGCCAGCTTCCCACATAGTCAATGGGGAAGCCGGTAGGAATTTGGAAGTCACTTCCATTCCTACTGCTTTTTTGCCTATCTGTGGTCATTCTGATTATCTATTTAATAAGTAAATATTGATGTTCCTTTGCCACTGCAATTATTTCTCTATGATGTGTATTGTTCATAAATAATTACAGGATTGTCCAACATTTGGATGAAAAAATGTAGTCATGGCCTTTGGGACCTGACTTTTGGTTTATACTGCATTTTAGGGCACAAACGAAGGGGTAATTTCATAAAGATATTGGCCTAAAAAATTTAGAGATAATGAAAACCCTGATTAATATTATATTAGTGTTGTGGAAATTAATTTTGGAAGCTTGGAAGTAGTCTATTGGAAATATTGGAGAAGAAATTAGAAACATTTGAAGAATACTTTTTTCTGATTTTAGCCTGTCAGATCCTGGTGGTAGTGATGGTTAGTACTTAACTCCTGTCAGGGTTATTTTTCTATGTTCTCCCCCAACATTATTATTATTTGTTCCATTTTTTGTAGCAGAGACTTTCCTGTGTGACATGGGAAGATGGATTAGTGCAGAATGATTCAATTTTTAAAACTAGTGAAAAAATTACATTGGATGCAAGGTAAAGAAGTATTTTTATTTTGTGCTCATTGTCCCAAAACTGGAGAAAAGAGAAGAAAGTTCCTTGATTTGAATAGTGATTTCAATTGGCTCATTTGCTCAATAAATTTTCTTCACAAAATTATTTCCTGGATTGGGGAGGCATCTCTGGAAAGTAATTTGTCCTATAATCTTGATATTTTCTAGATCTATAAACCTATAATGGCCCCATTCTTCCAGATCTTTTTAAGTTAACCTCCCATCATTACCATCTCAATGGAAAACCTAATGTAAAGAAAAAATGGGATTCTCTATGGTTAAAATATTTTCTAGAACAGGAGTCCCAATCCTTGGGCCATAGACTGGCACTGGTCCATGGCATGTCAGAAACCAGGCCGCACAAACAAGCGAAGCCCCCTCCACGGGATGCAGGCAGCACACAAAACCATGCCCCCTCCGGTCTGCAGAAAAACCTCTCTCCACAAAACTGATCCCTGGTTGGGGAGCCGCTGCTCTAGAACAGTGTTTCTAGTCTCGCAACTTTAACATGTGTGGATTTCAACTCCTAAAATGTTGGGTGGGAAATTCTGGGAGTTGAAATCCATCCGCCTTAAAGCCGCTGAGGTTGAGAAACACTGCTCTAGAAAGTAGTTTAGGAGCCTTGCAATTTTATAATCAATTTGGTGACGCTTCCAGTGTGGTGTGGAATCATGTAAATGCTCCATCACTGGAGGATTTTAAAAAGAGACTGGACAGTAAAGCAAGGGAGATACAGTAAGTCAGAGTTGTCTTTAATGGCTAAGGCCAAAATAAAAACTGAATTTGATTTATACTGAATTAAAAAATGCATGTAATTAAGTTAATGTGGCAAATATGATTTATTTATTATTTATTTATTTATTTGATCATATTTATATACCGCCCTATCTCCCGAAGGACTCAGGGCGGTTTACAGGCACTTAAAAACACATAAATACAATATAAAAGCAATTAAAAAACTTATTCTAAAAGCCCAATAATTAAAAATATAGAAATAAAACCCAATTTAAAACCCATAAATTTAAAATCTAACTCAGTCCTGCGCAATTAAATAAGTATGTTTTAAGCCCGCGGCGGAAGGTCCGAAGGTCCGGAAGCTGACGAAGTCCGGGGGGTAGTTCGTTCCAGAGGGTGGGAGCCCCCACAGAGAAGGCCCTTCCCCTGGGCGTCGCCAGACGACATTGCCTCGCTGACGGCACCCTGAGGAGTCCCTCTCTATGAGAGCGCACGGGTCGGTGAGAGGTATTCGGTAGCAGTAGGCGGTCCCGTAAATAACCCGGCCCTATGCCATGGAGCGCTTTAAAGGTGGTCACCAAAACCTTGAAGCGCACCCGGAAGGCCACAGGTAGCCAGTGCAGTCTGCGCAGGATGGGTGTTATGCGGGAGCCACGGGGGGCTCCATCTATCACCCGCGCAGCCGCATTCTGGACTAACTGTAGCCTCCGGATGCCCTTCAAGGGGAGCCCCATGTAGAGAGCATTACTTCCCACATACTTCATAGTTTTTTCTTTTGAGTGTTTTAACAATTTCTTGTCTATATCTGCAATGACTCCAGTTCAAAGCTTTCAGGATGGGTACTTCTGATACAAATGAAGCTGTTGGGCTCTGTTGTAAAGGATCCACAAGGAGGAATGGGTGCATCAACACCTAAAATAAAACTCAAGAAATAGGAACCAATTGAGTGGGAGACACCTAAAATCATAGAGTCAGAGAATCCTGTCCAAGGCACCTTTATATCATCCTGCAAAAAAAATGGCTATCCAATTTTCTTAAAAAGCTTAGCGATGCTAAGATGCTAACTTCCTGATAAGGATGTCTAATTAGGACTTCTCATTTCTGATTCACAGGTGACCATGGATGCATGGGTGGAGGTATAGACTGCTTGGAAAAGATTGTGTGTGTGTGTGTGTGTGTGTGTGTGTGTGCGTGTGTGTGTGTGCGCACGCGCTATTGAATGCAATGAAAAAGCTGATGGTTTTGTGGGGAAAAAAATTTCACTAATTAATAATTTATAAAACTGTTGAAAGTAATTGCTTCATCAAATGATTGTGGTGCAGTTGCCCCAGTTATATTCTTGGGGAAGCGGTCTTTCTCCATAAGATTCCTTTATACCCCAGGCATATCTTCACCACCATATTATTTTGAAAACAGACCGAAACTGACCCACAAAATTGCCAAGGTCAACTTAGTTTCCAAACAGAGAAAGGTGGTGTGGGCATTACACAAATAGTTGACTGCTATTTGTTTGTGTGTATGTCTGTACTTACTAGCAATATATATGCTGCCTTTTTTCCACAAGTGTTTTCAAGATGGCTTAAAAATTCCTTAGACAATCTCAATAATCATTAGGACCCACACATATTAAATATATATTCTGAAACAAAGATGTAACCTTAAGGAATGGAGATTATATATTATAGCTTGGAACCATTTTCCTTTCCCAAGCACTCAAATTTCTAGAGGGGGGCAGGCTGCTCCTTTCCAGATTTTGTTTTTTTAATGAC